>NC_048596.1:46438797-46686263 GCF_003668045.3 Cricetulus griseus | reverse complement strand
GCAAATGCAGTCACACTACGTCACTCTGACCACGCCCTCACAAGCATGGTCAGGCACACCTGTAGCCAGCCCCTAAGAAGGTGTGGCTACAGCTCTCCCTACAGAGAGCTGTACACCAACCATAATACACCAACCATAATATACCATAATAAGGTGTCTATTTGTCCAGATTGCAAAGGCTGTCACCTAGCTGCCTGAGTTCTCTCTCTACTTGATTTTTCTTTGCTTGGTGAGACCCCCATTCTTCCGGCATCTCTTTGCCTTCTCTGCTCTTCATTCCAAATGTGCTTATGCCTCCTGTTCTATAACGAAAAACATGTTTCATAGAGAGTTTCCTCTCTCTCAAGTTTTGCCAACTTTATCCCAGTTTCACAAACACATATACAGAGATGTCACATGTAGTGATAACATGGCCTCAAGTAAGATAAAACATAAGCCAATCGTGGATAAATTTTAAAACAAGGCACTATTTTGGTGATTCAGATAGCAGATGTCAACTCAGAATATATAGTGACACATATCAGGAGGCAACTGCTGCTGAGAATTTAGGAACTACAAATAACTATTGAATCATTTCCCAAACAACTCTCCATACTAGGGGGAGGAATCAAAAATAGAAGTAGTCAGTACTTCTATTTGAAGTCGAGTTGTCTCCAAAGTTAGGGGCACTGATTTTACCTATTGCTAGTCTCAACTCATGAGCTCTACTGAAACACACGAGGCAAGACTTTTCACTTCCAGAACTGTCAGTACCTTCTGGCCAATGTCTATCTTCTTATCCAATTTGATTCCCTAATAAATTGCATAAATTATTTAAGCTGTAAAGAATATATTTTAATTGCTCCATCTTTCCCATGAGAACGAAGATAGATGAGAGCAGGGACTATCTTTGCTTTGGTTATCGCTATGTCTCTAGGACCAAAGAAGTTTGTGGAATACAGTAGATGGTTGGTCATTTTTTAAAAGAACAGCTGATGTTCATGTACATGGTATTTAGGGCAAGACGTATTCAGATAATTCCCCCCAGAGACATCTGGATCAACTGCCTGTAGAAAGTCTGGTTTGGGGTGACCAAACAGTTGACATCAGGGAACCTTTAGTAGATGAAAAGACTAATAGGATTGGCTACTTGCTTCCAATTAAGCTAGAGAATTTTACTAAGTAAAATAATGAGCTCAGGACTTTGAATCCTAGATGAAAATCTGGATAAGGGTTTGAAATGCTTCTACTGATATTGTAAAAATGCCATTCTCTACTCCTATGTAACATGTGTCAAGATATCTGAAAAGCATAGCTCAAAATCTAGTCTTTTTAGTGGCTGAATCCAACAAGAATTGAATTCACAAACCTTCAGTGATTCTGATATTAAAGTTGTGTTATTGACTGAAAAAATAAAGAATAGAACTCTTAAAATCCAAAAATGCTACATATGGCAAATTTCTACGAAGCTAGAGACCTTGAAATTCTAAGTTGCACAGATCCTTCTTTGCAAGTAGATTCCATTCCTGCACTGAAGTCCCTGCCCTTTTGTCCATAATCACTTAACCAAAGTGGTTGCCTGGCAATGAATTGCTGATTCTCATGAAAATCCTCACAACTACCAGAATGTTATGAAGTGTAGAGCATTCAAAGATGTGAATCACACCAAAATATTGCTAATTTTGTCAACATACATGATATATATATATATATATATATATATATATATATAGAGAGAGAGAGAGAGAGAGAGAGAGAGAGACGTAAAGAACATGTATCAAGATGAATTGAGAGGGTCAGTATTAAGATGGAGGGAAAATAGTTCTGGACAGGGATACGAGAATGACATCCTTAGGTGGGGATAACAAGCCAAGATTTTGACTTTGATGTATCAGTTTGAGTGGATCTAAGAGGTTTTTTTCACTTCAACAAAACCTGTTGACCCAGACAAAATGAAGGTGAAAGACCAAAAGCCCATGGCATATCCAGAAGGCATCAAGGACCACTAAACGGGATGCTTGAGTACGTTTATTATCTAAGACTGCTTACCTAACTTCTAAACTCTACTCAAGGCAGATACAAAAGGCCTTCACCAAGGCAATACAAATCATAGTTACTAAAAGGAAGTCACAGTCTCCAGGAAAAAGTCTTCTGTGGCAGTTCTCTACAGACTAATAATGGCAGTGAAAGCTGTGACTCTGCAACTGGGTGCTGGTTTTCTGGAATGCAATCCAAGTGACAGAATCCAGCACAGTGAAGGATGCATCAAGCACAGTTACTGGATAGGCAAATCTGGAGAAGTAATCAGAGAGTTTCACAACCATTTTGCTGGTGAATTAGCATTTGCCTTTAGAATTGACTACATTACACACACACACACACAAAAAAAAAAAAAAAAAAAAAAAAAAAAAAAAAACTCACATCAACAACAATAGACATCTGAAGGCCTTAAGCCAATTTCCAGACTTCAGATTCATTCAGTCTTCACCCACACACCCCCAACCCCCTTTGGATGTTTTGAAGTCTTCCATCTTCTTCAGTTCTGTGGAAATTAAAAGCATTTGGCATTTGGAAATAACTGAAAACATATAGCCAAATTATAAGAAACATTAAAAGTCCCATGTGTGTCTTCACCCGATTCTCATTTGATGAACATGTCAGATTTGCTTTGTTACAGTTTGAATATGATGTGCTACCCAGCAGCTCCTGCAATGGTCCCTTCCCGGTGGTGTTATCTGGAGAGGAAGTAGAGAGTTTAGGAAGTGAGTCCTATCAGGAAGATATAGGCCACAAGGGTATGCCTTTGGGAGTTGTGTCTTGCCTTGGCCCTCCCTGTATCCCTTCTCTGTTTCCTTTCTGTGCAGCAATAAGCTGCCCCCTCAGCTCTGCTCCCTAGGCACTTCCTCAAAACTCCTGGCTTCACCTGACCTGAGGCTCTTTCTACCTGCCCAGGAGGCCCTGGTGAAAGTCCCACTTCCCTTTGAACAAAGGGAAAGTTTGCTGCAGGACTCCTCTGAACCACACCAGTCCCTGGACCACCTGAGGCCCAGCAGGCTAAAAACTTACATCAGAAACTTATAACAACTAAAACATATCAAAAGGCACAACCAGCAATGCAGATCCCCAGTGCTGAGGTCCCAGTAACATGAAAACCTAAAATCTGACTCCCTCAAAGGTCACTAAAGCCACAGTAATTGTTTTCAGCAAGAACAACTTGTACAAAACTCAAGATACAGAATAAAATCAGCTATTATAAATATGTTCAAAGAGTTCAGGAAATTCAAAGAGAAGACTAACAAACACCTGAAAACTTGAGAGGGACAGAAGTAAACAGATTGAAATCCAAGAAAACAAACACCTGAGTGAAGGAATGAAAAAAATTCAGTAAATGAAAGTTGAGTTCAGCAGAGAAAAATACTGAAGAAAACACAAACTGAAATGAAACTGGAAATGAAAAATGTAGAAAGTATAATAAAATCTCTCAGTGGAAATCCTCAGCAACAGAACGGATTCTTTTTAATTATTAATTCTTTGGGATTCCACATATAAACCCCAATCCTGTTCATCTCCCAGTCTCTCCGTACCCATCCCGCACTCTTGTAGTGCCCCCAACCCTAATAAGAGCTTAAAAAAATAAAAATGAGATAAAAGGAAACAATAAAAAAGGAAAAACAACTTTGCTCCTCCATCTTTCCCACATCTCCGTCGCCTCTTCATTCATCTTAGTGTCATCAGGATCTGCTGTGTATTGTTCTGTAGACCCTTTTGTCCAAACAGCAATAGTTGTAGATGATCATTGTGTAATGAGTTGTTGGTCAGGTTCAAGGCCTCTCTGGCTTTGTTACACCACCAAAACTGGATCTCCAGCTCTCCAATATCCTGCTGTTGCCCTCAGTGGAGATTCTGAAGCTATGGCTCAGCAGGATCAGTTCCTTCAAACACTCCAGCAGATAGATCATAGATAGGGTAGATGTTGGGGTGTGGCAGCTGAGTAGGTTGGTCCCAGCTGCTAGGAAAAGTCCTCCTACTCTCCAGTGAAGGGCAATGCCAGCTCTGCCAGGCCCATAGTGAGGGGTGGGCCAAGCTTTGCCAAGTATGTGGAGGGGCAGCTCTCCTATTGGGACAGAGCCAGGTTTACAGTGCCAGTCTGGACTCCAGGCCTCTTCGTTGCCTTCAGTGGTAGCCAAAGCCTCAGACATCAGTGCAGACCCTGATTTCGGTGGGGCCATAGACCCAGAAGTGGCTTTCAGCAACATTTTGGGCCTGGATGACACCATGTCCACCAGCAGCCTGCAGCTCACTAAGGTTGGCTTGGCATAGTACAAGCAGCAACATGCCATCTAGACTCCAGCATGCCACAGGTGGCAGCCCAGAGGCCAGAGGTTCTCGTGGCCTTTGATGACAACTTGGGCATGGACTTCATCACAGGGCCGGGTTGCGGAAGAACCTCACAGGGGTATGGGGGTCAAAAGGCACAGTGTCAACTACACAGACAGACACCGGGAGTCAGGAGTCAGTTAAAAGGCAAAGAGCAGAGTCATTTATTCATCAATGGGGAGAGACTTACATACCTTCCCAGAACCCATGTGTTCTGATCCATTGACATTGTGTGGTTGCCCTTCATTGGCTAGGCACAATCAGTGCCTGGCAGTACCAGGCAGATTCCAGGTTGGCTCATCTCTCAACCTTGTAGGCCTTACCTTCCCAGTCATGGTCCTCTGCAGCAACCCTGGACTGGATGTCACCATGACCCCAGGTGACCGCACATGCCACTAAGATTGGCATTGCTCAGCTGCAAGTTGGTCCTCGGACAACAGCATGGTCCCAGGTGGCAGCCCAAATCTCATGCATCTGCCCAGCCTGCTATAGTATCAGAGGCATGGATATCAACACAGACCATAAGGACCACAGACCCAGACATGGCCCCAGGCTACAACTCAACCCTGGGAATTACCATAGCCCCAGGTTGCTATGCAGGGTACTCAGATCTGCAAGGTCACAGCAGTCACAGGACTTTCAGACACCACATGGCCTCGGTGTCAACCTATACCCTGGACATCAGCATGGCCTTTGGTGGTAATAGGGACCACTGACACTGACACAGACCCTGGCTACAGTAAGGCCACAGACTCAGTTGTCCTCCAGTAGCAACTCTGGCCCAGTTGACACCATGATCACTGGTGACAGTGAAGGCCACCCAGAAAAGGGTCTGGTCCCCCATCTAGGGTTGTGTTGGAGTCCAAGGGCCACCCTGCAGCCTGTGACCATCATCAGAGCCATGATGGCATCCATGCCTGGGCTGCTTCCAAGGGCCATGTCTGAGTCCATGGTCCTACAGCAGCCAGGGTCTGTGATGGTGTTCATGGCTCATGTAGCCACCAAGGACCACATGGGTACCCAGGTTCTGGGTCACCACCTGTGGTTATGGTGGTGACTGAGGGACAAACTTAGCTGGGGCTGCAATGATCAGAATGGATTCTTTATAGGATAGACTATCAGAGTTTGAAGAGTAAGTAGGAGAATTGACTCATTCAATTAAAGTAAATCATAGTTTTATAAATCTTATGAATGTGTGTAGCACCTCTGGGACACCACAAAAAATAAATAAATCTATGAGCTACTCCCATAGAAGTAGGAAAAATAATTTCATTTCAAAGAAATAGTCCATACCTTTCAATGAAATAACAGAAGAAACTTTCACAAATCCAGAGAAAAAGGTATCCATTTATGAACAAAAGCACACAGAACACCAAATAGAGAGAACAGAAGAAACTTCCCATACCTTATTATAGCTAAAACACTGATGTACAGAACAAAGAAAACATATTGAAAGCTTAAGAGAGAAGGCCTAAGTCACATACAAACACAAGCCCATGCAAATAATAGTAAATTTCTCAATGAAAAAAATGAAAACCAAAAGATCCTGGATCATTATGCCTTAAGTTCTACACAGATGCCAATTCAGACTAGTTTACCCAGAAAAACGATACATCACAACCAAAGAGAAAAAATTTTGTATAATAGGCATCATATCAGTCATTTGCATGTTTGTTTTGATTCCCTTTTTTGTGGTATTGTGTAGTGTGTATGAATGAGATCTCTCTCTCTCTCTCTCTCTCTCTCGAGAGAGAGAGAGAGAGATTTGGTGGGTTTTGTTTGGTTGGTTTTTGTTTATTCCTTAGTTGTTTTTTGCTTTTTTTTTTTTTTTAAAGAAAGGAAGAGAACATAAAGTTGGGTAGGTAGGGAAATAGAAAGGATCTTGGAAGAATTGGGGAAGGGGAAAACATGATCAAAAATGTTGTTAAAAAGAGAAGAAATTGCTGTTTACTCCAACAAAATGAAAATAAAAAATAAAATCTGGCTAAAGGAGTAATGACCACTAAGCCAGCCCTACAGAGAATGCTGTAATGAATACTCTAGATGGAAGAAAAGGATGAGCACAGCAAAGAAGCTGTGAGGGAGTAGTTTAAAACGTTAAGAGAATGGCTATATAAAGCTGGACAAATAAATCAAGGGTACTTTATAATAACTATTAATAATAACTGATTATTAATGATCCCAGTTTCCCAAAAAACAAAACATACAACCCCATTGGAATAGAAACTAAGATTCACCTTCTTGTTGTCTATAAGAAACGTATCTCATCTTCAAAGATAAACACTACCTGAAAGTGAAAGGATGGGCAAAAATGTTGTAAACAAGCAGGATCAAGAAACAATCAGGTGTCGCAGCTCTAATATCTGATAAAATAACCTTCAAAATAAACTAATTAGAAAAGAGAATTCACTGTATTCATGAGAATGGCCATCAAAAAGATGTTACAGCCAGGCAGTTGGTGGTACACTCCTTTAATCCCAGCACTCAGGAGGCAGAGGCAGTTCTCACAGATCTCTGTGAGTTTGAGGCCAGCTTGGTTTACAGAGTGAGTTCCAGGACAGTCAGGGCTAAACGAAGAAACCATGTACTGAAAAACAAACAAAGGACATTATAATTCTAAACATACAGCAAACTATAGTGCACCCAGTTTTAGAAAGCAAATGCTAGGGGTAGGCATTAGAAAGCAATAGTAGGTGACTTCAATAGCCCACTTTCACTAATGGGCAGGTCATTCGGACAAACACCAAACAGAAACATCATAGATGAATAAGAATATGGACCAAATGGACCTAACAGGTATTTATAGACTATTCTGCCTAAACACTACAGAATACACATTCTTCTTAGAAGAACTTGGAATTGTCCCTAAATTAGGACACATGCCGTGAAGTCTTGGTTGCTCTTCTATTGCTGTGAACAAGGCAACTTATACAATACAGCATTTAACTGGGGGCTTGCTTACAGTTTCAGAGGATGAATTCATGACCACCATGGCCATGAGCATGGTGACAAGCAAACATGATGCTGAAGCAGTGGCTGAGAGCTTATATCTGATCCACAAGTTGGAGGAAGAAAGCAAGATAGACTGGGCCTAGCATGGGCTTTTGAAACCCCAAAGCCCACCCCCTGTGACACACCTCCTCCAACAAAGCCACACCTCCTAATCCTTCCCAAAACAGTTCCACCAACTAGGGACTAAATATTCAAATATGTGAGCCTGTGGGAACATTCTCATTCAACCCATCACAGGACACAAAGCAATTATCAGCGAACTTGGAAGAATTAAAATAACTCCACATATTCTAGCCACAATGAAAGTAGATTGAAATCAATAGCAAGACTCTATATTAAATGTACAGTTTCATGGAGATTCAAAAGCACACCTCTGAATGATGAGTAAGTATTGACAAAATCAATGGAGAAATAAAACAATTCTTGGAATTAAAGAAAACATATCATACCAAAAACCTCTGTGGTTTGGTTTCCCTCTTAGAAGGGAACTTTTTTTATTCATCTATTTATTTTCCATTCTGGCCTCAGCCTCTCCCCTCACCCTCCCCTCCCAGTCCCTCTCTCCCACCCCCCACATCCTATCCCCAATCCTCTTCCAATTCCATCGCATCTCTTGTGAGTATCAATAAAACATGACATATCAATGCAATAAGACTAAGCAACTTGACTATCCTCCTGATATGTTAAGGCTGGTTAAGGTGACCCAGTATGAGGAGCAGGGTTCCAAAAGCGAGGAAAACAGTCAGACAGTCCCTGTTCCCTGTTAGGAGTCCCATAAGAGGACCAAGCTACACAACTGTAACATATATGCAGAGTGCCTAGGTCAGTCCCATGCAGACTCCCTGGTTGTCAGTTCAGTGTCTGCGAGCCCTATCAGCTCAGGTGAGTTGATTGTGTGAACTTCCCCATGGTATCCTTGACCTTAGAAAGGACTTAAGGGCTACACTTTTAAAAATTCAGAAAGAGATCAAATACGTCATTAGTAATGTTTCTCGGGAGTTTTGGGGAGGAAAGAACAAATCAAACCCAAAAGCAGTCGATGGGAATGAATAATAAAACTAAGGAAGAAATTGATGAAATGAAAGTAAACAAACAGTAAAAAGAATCAATGAAAACAAAGGATCAGTTCTTTGAAAATCTTTTCAAAGATTTTTTACCATTTTTACCAACCCTTAGCCAAATTAACTAAAAGAATGAGAGAAAATATCCAAACTAATAAAATTAGAGATGAACAAGGAGACATCACAACAGATAATTGAGAAATCCAGAAAATCCAGAGAATCACAAGGGCTTATTTTTTAAACCTGTATTTCACTTAGTTGGAAAACATAGAAACAGATACATTTCAGATGCATATGACCCATCAAAGTTAAACCAAGATAATATCAATCATTTAAACTGATTTAAAGCAAGCAAGGAAATTAAAGCAGTAATAAAACATCTACTAATTAAAAACAATCAATACTCAGCAGAATTCTACAAGACATTTAAAGAATGTAGAATTCTCACAAGACTAGAAATAGAAATGCTATATAACACAGCTATACCACTCCTGGACACATGCCTAGTGGACTTTACATTCTACCACAGGGACACTTATACAATGGGATTTGTTTTGAGTCAACCTATATATCTATTGATAGATGAATGGGTAAGAAAAAATGTGGTATAAATTCACAGTGGAATATTACTTGGCTCTAAAGAAATAATTTGCAGGTAGGTAGATAAAACTTGAAATGTATGTATTAAACAAGATCACTCAGGCCCAGAAAGACAAACACCCTAAGTTCTTTCTCATATGCAAATGCTTGTTTTAGATCTTTTATTTTGTGTGTTTAATTTGGAGGATAGTTCTTCTTCTTATTTTCTGGACTGCTTTTGTCTGTTAATGCTTATTTAATTTTTTATTTTAAAAAATTATGTCACTCACAAGAGATATTATAATATCCTATATTGAAATATTTAACTTCAAGTGTATTTGGAGGGTTTTTTTGTTTGTTTGTTTTTGCTTTTGTTATAAATTCTCACCTTGGCAGCTTATTTTGGTATATTTTGTTTAGGAGTTCCCCGTGTTTGTTTAGCATAGATGTGTGGCTTTGCCTTTGTTTCTGCTGGGGGAACCTCCATCTTGGACTGCTTTCTCTTTTCAGAGTTGTCGGTCTTATCAAGGCAACTACAGGTGAGATTCCTGTCCCTACCATTAACGCGAGGCTTAATTCACCTTATCGCTGTTAGTAGTACTTTCCTTTTAGAAATTCACCTTCTATTTGAATGTCCTTCTCTGCTCTGGTCTCAGCACCGAGTTTGGCTTTGGTTTATTTATAGGTGCTTAGAGATTTCTATGATTTCCTGGAAGCCCAGCAGTGAATCCCAAAGTATATTTAATGCAAAATCCAGCTGACTTCCAGATGAAAAGCCCTGGAGCGTACTTGCTTCACTCTGCCTGAAGCTGAAGCCTGCAACCTGCCGCTTCTGCCTCTAAATCTCATCATTAACTCACCCCTTTGTGCACCAGGCAAGGTTCTGACTCCAAACTCTTGGAGCACCTCATTTCCGCATCCTGACACCCTAAAGCCCGTGTGATCTCTTTGCTTCTCTCTCAATTTCTAGTCTCAGAGCAGATACTGAAAGAGTCTGATCTGCTCCAACCAGAACCACCAAAAAGAAATAGATTCCTGGCAGAATGGCTTAGGCCTCCACAGCCACAACTCATTTAATTTCTGCTCACAAAAGCTGTCTTTTTTATCAGTATTTAGGCAGCCTGGCAGGAAATAATGCCCAGTGTAATGAGTCACAGCCTGACTCTCCCCTGTCATTGTTCTGAAAGCTGCTTTGATGCTGAGCCAGCCCTCATGGACCGGCTCCTCCAGACCTCTCCCAGGCCTGCTGACACTGCACTCGGGGATCCAACTGCACTATGACTTCTCCAGTCATCTCCTTTGTCTCAATCTTGTCTTCGTGTCCACACTCTCTTCTTTGAGGGTCCTGACTGCTGAGAAAACGTCAGTGAGTGTGGCCTTTTAGTGGACAGGAAACGTTGGAGGAAAACGTGAAAAAGATACGTGGTGTATATTCACTAAAGTGTCATAATGAAACCCATTATCTCAGAGGCTGGCTTGAGAAATCAACTGATGAGTTTTTAAGCTGATTAATGGTACTCTTTGTCGGATCCTACAGAGCATCTGAGGGCGAGGGCACTTTCTAAGGACGGGTGGCTGAGCTTTCATTTCCAATGCTTTTTCTCCAGAGAGTAGCCCTGAGACTGAGCATCGCAGGCTGTATCATTTGAGTATTTTCAAGTCTAATTGATTAATGAGGGGTGTAGCAACATAAGTGCACTAATTTACAGGTGTAAATTAATTCTCATGTAACATATTGATCTGCCCTGTTAACACAGTTTTAGCTGTTCTGGTAAACTAGGAATTATATTAATAAAGAAATACCCCAACTCAGAAATGTTCTGTGGATCAGTCTTCTAAGGAGAACAATTAACCCTTGAAATCACACTAACAGTTGCTACAATGTATTTTTTTAAAGGGTAATAATGTCAAGGAGAAAGTAGTCCAAATTCGATTAAAATGTACCATAAAATGTTGGCCTGAAAGTTAAATTAACTTAAAACAGCTTTCTTGGATGTTTTTTGTCTTCTCTTGTTCTTTGCACAATAAAGCTTTGTTGTTAAACAGTTAAAATTATAATATGATTTCTATAATGCCTTAGTTTTCCTAACCAATCAGTAGGTAGGTAGAAAATAGGACAACTGTAAGTCCAGCTCTTGGAATAATTCTGGATGCCAGCAATTGCAACATGGCTCCTGTAAACAATGTTGGCTGCCCAATGACTAAGATTCCTATTGCAAATGCTAGCAAAAAAAATTCAAAATATAAAAATAAAATGAATTTAAATTTTGTATCTCTGTAAGACTTTTTATCTAAACAAATGCACCAGACAAAATTATTCTCTGACAGACCACATTCACTGCCCTAGAACTGCTGATGGCCTTCCACATCAGGGCCCTTTAAAGTCTCCTGTCATCTCAGCCAATAGTCCTCATCCATGTTTCCAAAAGAACCCCATGCTGTATCCATGGACAGCTTCACCTTTACAAAAACCTAAGGACTTCTCTGAACAAAACTTGGAAACTGAGTTTTGAAGGAAATAATCAACAGTTATATCAGACACACAAGAAACATTAAAACGCCCCTTCTGCCTATGGGAAAACACATCAGCATGCATTTGCCCATGCAAATGTACTCCCAAGTTAGCCTCTTCCATATCATCAAACAATGAATTATTTAATTACCTTTCCTAAAATTTAATGCTCTCAAGTATAGACACCAATTATACAAGCAAGCAAGCAATCCCAACGGCAACATTATTCCTTCTTCTCTACAGAAGCTGACAGTAGGATAGCCCATAGCACTAGGCCAATGTTTCCCTAAGTAGCTTCCAGGAAATTGGTATTCCAAAGTACTCAACTCATTTGAAAACTATTGCATTAGCCGTATAGCTCATTTCCCATTGCAACCTTTTCAGGGCTCAGCTAGCATGTACTTCGTGGTCCTGTGGAAAAGCTTCAAAAGTACAGTGTTTCTGGGTTTTATTTTACTTTAATCCCAATACTCCTTAAAAGTCTTGGAGAACTTCCCTTTCGGGGAGGAAGAACTGAACTGACTGTATAAAGTCATTAACAACGAGAATACAACATTCGTTTATGTGCTTATTACATTACCTGCTACAAAGTGAGTTCTCTATACATCTTTAGGAATCATGAAACACAGGTATTTGAAATGTCATGAGATCCTCACAAAGGAAGCGAAAATACTTAAAGCCCATTGGTCTAGGCTATCATCCCCATGAGCAACACCTCATGTGTGAAGAAATCTTTCCATTATGTTTAGTTCTCTTTCTTATAAAACAGAAAAAAAAATGTTAAATGGAATTTGAAGTCCTGCTCCCCACCTAATGCCTCCTGAACCCCATTTGTTATATACTGAGCCGAAAGCTAACATCCTCAAGACTCTTTCAATTGCTCCTATGCATGAATAATAAACTTAGTGTGAATGGACCACAACATGCATATTATTAACTTGTCACTATAGATTAGACACACAGATTTGCCTTATCTTTCTTCCAGTTGCACAATAATCCTTTGTATAAATGGGGCACAAGGCATTTTTTAATCAGTCCCGTTTGATGGATTATGTGAGTCACATGACGGCTTAAAGAAGCATTTATGTATAAGTGGCTTATAATACAAAATAGAAAGAGTAGGTATAGCCTCTGAAGGCATAAAAATCCAAATAAAAACAAAATAAACAAATAAAGCTCATTCTAAGCAAAATAAAAACATTTTTTATATCTGCGTTAGGAAGAAAAGCTTGTGTCTGTACCCACCAAAGTGCAGGTTTGGAGGTAGCAACAGGGGGATCCTGAGGTGACACTGAGGAGTTGTATATGTTGGAAGACATCCTATATGCTCTCCGGTGGCTGAAGGGCTCAGTAGATGAGTTGTTAGGGAAACAAGCAGGGTACACAGGAGAATACCATGGGCTAAGCAGTGTAGAAATGGGATCAGACTGCTGTGGTGTGAATCCCAGCTGAGTAATCAGAGGCCTTTATCTAAACTGATGCTCAGTTTCTTCATCCATAGAGCAAGCATACATAAACCCCTCATGTTGCTGTTGAGAATCTAGTAACTGCAATGAATTCAATGCTTGTAGGACGAGACATTCATAGGTGCTCTTGGTATGTCTTTAGCTTAATTCTCAAGACAAATCTATCATCCCACAGAGAATTTAAACAGGCTCAAAGAGGTCAAATACCTTGTTCACCATCACACATCTAGTAAGAGAGGCTCTGGGGTTAGGATTATAGTTACCTGGATTTAGTTGGGAACTGATTCTGGTGGTCAAGTGGCTAAGGGTTTTATATTCTCACTAAAGATTAAGAAAGACAGTACGATTTAGTTCATTCGTTGCTTTAACCACACAGCTCAGTGCTTCCCCGTACATCCCAAAGACTGTGCAATCCTTAACTGTTACCTGATTTCAAACATTCACACCCCTCCAAAACTATAACTGCTCAATCTGCTCTTCTCTCCAGTCTAGTCTCTGTTTCTGTGAACTTCCTCGAGTTGAACATGTCTTATGGTGAATCCTACCTTTTTTCCTTACATTAAACATATCTCCTCCACTTATCCTTGTTGTAGCTGATCCAGTACCTCATCCCTTTAAGTGTCTAACTTAATATTCCATTGTACAGTCATCCCACAACTTAGTTATCTAATCATCTGTTGACAGACACCTGAATTAGTTTCATCTTTTGGTGATTATAACCAAAGTGATGATTTTGCATGTTCAAGTTTTAAATAGACTGACATTTTTATGTTTCTTTTGTATGTAGTCTAGAGTGACATTTTAGGGTTATGTAGTGCTGTATTTTGGATCTGAAGGACGCCTCAAAGGTTCCAGAATTATAGATTTGAGGCCTAATCTGTGATGCTATAGGAGAAACTGTGGGATGTTGAAGAGTAGGGCCTTGTGAGAGGCCTTGGATCATTAGGGACATGTCCTCAAATAGGGCTGAGGGACCCAGTCTCTTTCCTTCTCCTATCTTCCCATGTTGCCTTGCCACAGGCTGCAAAGCAATGGGTCAAACCAAACCTGGACAAAACCTCCAAAGCTGTGAGCTAAAGCAATCTTTCCTCTTTTTGAATTGTCATAAAAACTTCATTCAGATGTCAAAAATTAACACATCGCAACAATCCCACTAGTGTTTATGAGGAATATCATTTCTCAAAACTGCTTTCCACAATGACCGCAGTAATTTCACATCTGTAGGTACAGTGTGTGAGAGCACCAATTGCTCTAAATCTCACCACCGCTCACAGTTTCCTGTTTACTTTTCAGCTCCTATCACAGGAAATCCTAGTGAGTGTGAAACGCTACCTCACTGTGGCTTTGATCAGGACTGATGGCGATCAGAATCTTTCATTAGCTCACTTGTACAACTTTAGAGAAACATGAATCTACATCTTTCAGCGTTTTGCAATTGGGTTTTGCCTTTGCACTGTGTATTTAAAGTCTTGTAACTGTCATATTAGCCCCCATCAGATTTGTGATTTATAGATGTTTTCTCCCAATCTCTGGATTCTTTTTCATCTTTGTGCTAGTGTCATTTGATGCCCAAAGGCTTTCATTTTGTCATTTGCTATTTGATCTCTTTTTTCTCTGCTTTCTTTTACTTTTTGAGTCATCTGATTTTTTTAGTTCCTCTCCTCACAGTACCCAGTGCTTAGGAACAAGATTAGATATGCAAAGCCCTTGCCACTGTATCTGACACAGCATAGGATTTTAATATATTTCAGTTCCTTCTTTCTATACTCAGGAAGCCAGAAAGAGAAGGAGTTTGGATGAGACAAATGTCTGGACTCCGCATATTGAGAGAAAACCCAAAAGCTAACACAAGTGAGGAAAAAAGGATGGGGCTGTAGGATAGTGTGAATGTGAGCTAATCAAACGCCCAGCAGAATGGAGCTGAACCGGCAAAGTCAATTTGTAGGAAGGCTGGGAATATTTGGGTGAAGAGATGTAAAAGCCAGCAATAGCAGTTGGCTAGCATGAAGGAAATTTATGAGTTTGAAATTGAAAGTTAATTCCAAAGATTATAAATTGGACAATGGTGAGGTATTTTTAAAGCCTGAAAAATTGTGTCGCTCTACCTTCAAAACCACTGCCCCCACCCCCCCACCCCCCCGACACACTACACTAAAATCAAAACCAACTGCAAAACCTCAGGTCTACACACCAGATACACCCATGGAAAATTTGAAACTGTAGAAGTGAAGGTCATGTGGTACCTGTGGTACAGGTGCTTGGCAGATTATATTGGGTTGCTTCTGACACCTAGGCTGGAGCTCATTCCATGTTGGGTGGTGGTAGGAGTAGGGACTCTGATGCTCTGGCATTTGCAGAGCGATCATGAGGACTGCTTGGGTGTGTTTCTGACTGTTAATCTGCCAGAGTTCTGAAGCTACCTACTACCCCTTCCTGAAAACATGTATCAGTCCATTCTGGCTTCACACTAAGAATGTGAAGAATCTCTCATTTGCCACTAAGTACCTTGACCCACATGAATCATGATGTAATAATCTGCTTGTCCATCTATTTCTTCCGTAAGAACTGAGAGGAGTGATTCTCAGTTATGTGCTATTCTTCCGGATGTTGGAAGTTGTTACGATTAGAATGGAGGTGCTACTTATAGCCAATAGATAGGTCAGGGTACAGCTAGACATCCTACCAGGTAAAGGGTGGGACAACTCAAAGAGTCAATAGTGCTGAGAATAAGAAACCTGCTCTGGGTAGTTGTAGGGCAAAATCTTGCCTTGTGCATCATCCTGTGTCCAAAATAAAATCCTGGGAAAGTGGAGATGTTGCTTAGTCACTGTGATAGAATGGGCGAACATCAGAGGCGGTGAGTGTTCCTGGAAAAACACCACTGAGGAGCTCCTGAAAAAGACTACATCATTCATAGGAATTTTCCCTACCCTGATTGATCCTCCAAATGTCAGGGCCTGGGACTTGTTCCCAGGGCCCTAGTCCTGTCCTCTCTCCTCTTTTTCCACTAGTCTCTTTGTGCACCCAATCTTGCACTCTTCCTAAATAATCTCTTTCAGTTGTCAAATTCACCACTAGATATGCGTTTAGAAGGTCTCAACATGTGTTTTCAGCTCAGATTTCTTCCCAGCACTGCCTCTCTGTATGTGGCTGTTACAGTCTGGGGTGGTTATTCTTGGTTGTCAACTTGACTATATCTGGAATGAAGTATAATGCAGAAATTGAGGGCGCATTTGTGATCCAAATCTTGAGGCAAGAAGACAACATGCCTTTGGTCCAGGTCTTGAGGCTAGAAGGCACACCTTTAATCTGGGCCACAACTTCTGTTGGAAGGAAAATGGAAGACGGAAGCAGGTGTGCACATTCTTTGTCTATTTGCCCTCAGCTTCTCAGCACATCCATTTCTTCACTGGCACTGGAGTCTACTTCTTCAGGATTCCAGCACATACAGAAGACCAGCTGAGACACAAGGCTTCATGGGACTAAGCTAGGATTCTTGGGCATTTTAGTCACAGCTAGCCATTGTTGAACTGCAGCCTGTAAGCCATTCTAATACATTCACATACCTACATTTATACATGTGTATGCATATGTACATTTATGCACATATAGAGATTCATTTTGTAAGTTCTACGACTCTAGAGAATCCTGTCCAATACACAGCTCACTTTCCACCCAACTCCATAGTATACACTTCACATGATCAGCACAGGTCAGTCATCAGTGAAAGCCCTGTACTGTCACTCCCTACCATGGGTCATACATTTCTCCATAGGAAACCATCTACATAGATGCTGACTCTATCTCTTCTCCAGCTTTGCCCCTGGGAAGACATTTGTTCCATGAATCCTTTCAGCCTCTCAGCCAGCCTTCCTGTCTCCACTGCAGTGCCTCCTACTCTTGTGTGGTATCATGACCAGTTTGACCTTTCCACAAGTTATGTCATGTCATAGAACTCCCTGCTGTAAAATCCCAAGACATCTATTTGTATAAAATCCAGACTTCCTACCTTTAAAATGCATGGGAATTTAGGATTTTGTCTATGCCTAATATGCCGCATGCTTTTGTTTTTCTGTTTTTGTTTTTAATTTTAGAAGATTTAAAGTTTTTCATTTTTAGAATTTCATACATGAGCACCGTATTTATATCATTTCCATCCCTTCTTTTCCCCGCTCCACATCCTCCTGTCTTTCATTCCCTCTCAAATTCATGCTTTCTTCTTTAATTATTGTTACATATATATGGGACACACCACATCCATAAATACTATTTTCAGAGTCCATTTAATGTCGTTCATATGTACATGTATTTAGGGATGACCTCTTGAGGTTGGATAACCTATCAGGGCTTCTTGTCCCTAGAGAAGACCGATTCTCCTTCTCTAAATAGCCACTAAAAGCTCCTCATTTTGAGGTGAGGCCTTGTGGTATTTCTCCTATACACATTGGCATGTCAGCTGGTATTGTCATTGCTAAGGTTTGTTTAGGCTGCCATATGGTTGAGATTTCACAGGTTCAGCTTCCTTTTCATATACAGAGGACATAATCTTCCAGATGTCCTGCTACTCAGATTCTTACAGTCTTTCTGCTCCCTTTTCCTCAATGTTCCCTGAGCTTTAGTGTAGGGGCTGCATTGTAAATATATCTTCTGGGCCTGGGTACACCATGATCAGTTCTTCTCTGCATTTTAACCAGTTGTGGCTTTCTGGTCTTTGCTGAAAAAGAAGCCTCTTTGATGAACAGTGAGAGCTATTTGCCTCTGTGCCTATAAGGATAAGTATTAAGAACACATTAGGGAATTAGGAGTAGTAGGTTTTCCTCTGTGACCCATGACCTCTCCAAGTAGTTGACTAAGTTTAACATAATAGGCATGAATTCCCTTCTATAGGACGAATCTTAAGTCCAATTAGATTGCTGTTGGTTACCCCAAGATATATATTGGGGTTATCTTGAAGCTGGTCATTTCTGTGGTCCATAGAATTTTCCACTGGAAAGGATTTTGGACAATGTTAGGGAAATGTATGCATTTCTCGTTGGAGTTTGGAAGCAGAGATTTTAACAACAGCTCAGAGAGGAAGCTCTAGCCTGTGCAAGACCCTAGAAGAAGCATATGGCTGCATGTCGAGCTTCAGGATGAAAAATTTCTCCGATTGAGTTGAAGTGAACATACTGTATACTTGAGAAAGCTGGCAGAGAGTGCCTGGCACATGGGCAAATCCACAGTCATAATGATTTTTTTTTGCCTTCATACTTTTTTCTCTGTTGTTTCCTTCATGTAACACCAGATCTCTGCTTTGATCCGTTACTGGCTCATTGGGGGGGTGGCAGCATTGCTTTTATCTCTAATATTCCTTTGCCATAGAGATCACATATATATTTTCATATGGATCTGATTCTGTGATCACTCATCTTTTGAGGCAGGGTGACTTTTTAATTCCTTAGGAACCTGGAAATATTAGAACTCTTGGATGGAATAAGTTCACCCCTGGACAGAGGTAACAAGATGAAGAAGCAGTGTAAGGAATGGCAGGGGAAGGTGTTTCAGAATTAAGTTTCTCTTACAAGAAAACAGAACTTCCTTTTGATTTTATTTTAAGCTGTAATTTCTTCTAAGAGGTAAGAGTGGACTTTGCATCTGAGGAGTCAATGGTGCTTTATTTAAGTCTTCTCCATCATCCTGGGTAGGCTATTTTGGCTAAAGTACTCACATGGATTTGAAATATGAATTTAGATGAAAATTCAACTCGCCCTTGCAAATAACTTAATGTTCTTGTATGATTCCTCTATGTCCTGATTGAGTAACAGCTGAACCATACAGCTTGCTAGTGCCAGAGAAAGATCAGATCCTCAGAGTCAGAGTGGGTGCCTGGGCTGTGGGCCAGAAGAAGAATCAAATACCCTGGTATGTCACTGGCCCCTCCTCTCCTGGGACACCTTGTCCTTGGCTGGCCACAAGCTTGACCATCAGCCCAAACTCATGAGAGAGAAGAGAAAGCTAAAGAGAATATGGGTACTCTGGTCACCTCTGTGCCCACAGCTATCTATCTCACCAGTGTCGAAAACACAAGCACACCTTTGTCCACTCTCCTTTTGGGAAGGAAGGACAGGATATTCTGTCACCACCATTGCTTAAATCATCAGGCCGTGATTCGAACTAAAGTAGAGGACTTTGGGTCTCTACTCCAAGTGTCTGTAAACTCTCCTCTATGTGCTTCTCACTGCCTGGACCAGGACAAGCTTCTCTAACTACTCCTACCAGGGCCCAACACTGGAAAGAGATCCAAGGCTCCTATCATGCCAAATCATACCCTAACCCTAACAGTCTCCACACTCTATCCTAGAGGTTTCCTTCATTTCTCCCTGGTTCCTATCATTTTGTTTTGCTTTTTCTTATAGAAAATGGAATGAGATTTAAATGCACCCAGCCTTTCCATTCCATCACACTTAATGCCAAATCCGGCTTCTTGACTCAAGTCCTCAAACACTAGTCATTCTGGCCCTGTCTGGCATGCAATTCTCTGTCTTCCTTGTCACAACATCCTCACTAGGTTTCAGCCACAGGTTGCCTTAGTCAGCTCAAGCTTTCAAAGGAAAACCTCAAAAGTTTCATGGTTGAAGAACTAGAAACTTTTATTCTTACAGTTGTAGGAGTGGTAAATCCAAGGAAAAGGGGGCCATGGGTTGGCTTCCTCGGAACTCATCACTACCTCCCTTTCTTCAGCTTGAAGATGGCTGCCTTCCCACTGTATCTTTACATCATCTATCTGTGCACATATCCCTAGTACCTCTTCATCTTTCTTTTTAATGAATGTTATTTTTACCAAACAGTGAGATTCACCATGATATTTTCATTTATCTAAAAAAGAAGTTAGTTCATCGATTTGTCTTAGTGCATAAAAAAAAAAAAAATGCACCTGCACAGAGATAATCACCAGCTTGGCTGTAACTGCCTGAAAATGAGATCCATCTAAAAGTTAGTTACTGGGGATGCATTATGTTAATGATGCTAATGTACACAGCTAACATGAGACAGCTGAGGAGAAAGAATGGAAGGAACCTTCTGGATTCTTCCCTCTAACTCTTGAGATGATAGCCAGGGATCAATCTGTTGGTAATAGGTTTGCCAAGTTGAGCTTCCTCTCCCTCAGGCACAGCCCCAGGCCTGGGTGGTAATAAATCTTCATGTCTTCTGTATAGCAAATCAAGGCTTAAGTCACAGAATACTGTCTATAGTTTAACTCTGGCTTTTTTGAGGATATCTTCTAAACATAGAAAGTGTCTAGAAATGAAACTATGGAAAGCAGAGTAGAAGATGGGTAAGAAAGAGGTTTTCATATTTCACTGGGACAATTTGTCTCTGCAAAGGTTCAAAGACTTTTTTTCTTGGTTTTAGTGTGCTCAGTTTTACTGATTTTCTTTTAAGAGGAATTTTAGACTCATGGGAAAATTGAGATGAAGACAAGGAGATTTCCCATGTGCCCTTCTTCCCACACATTCACAGCCTCTTCCATTAGTAACATTCCTCACAGAGACATGCATTTGTGATGACTGAGGAGCTACCAAAGTCACTCAAAGCCTCTAGTTCATGCTATGAGTCATTGTGGTCCCCAGCCTTCTATGACAGTGGATGCTGCATGTACAATGTGCATGGCCAGCACTGTGGTTTCCTAGAATATTTGCATTGCCCTAAAATTCTCTGTTCACAACCTGGGCAGCTCTCCATTTCCCCAAGCTCTTTAGCAACCAATGGTCTTGTTACACCCTCTACCAGTTCATCTTTTCCTACATTTTCTGTGTATGGAATCTTACCACAGGCCTTAAAGAAGCAAATCACTTTCTCTTGTCCCTCCATCTCTCCACAGATGCTCAAAGATGTCTGCAGCTGCCCACTTGCCTGACATACCCATTTCCTTAAAAATAACTAATCTTTACATTTTTATTGAGTTGAACTGGATTCATTTGGGTTTGCATTAGTCCCCTCCTTTGTCACACATTAAGCCTAGCAGTGAGGGACATGATGCATTAAAGCTTGTCATTCTGTGTAGAGTTATGCCACTAAAGACACATTACAAGAATTGCACCTGCATTCAAGCATTTCCACACACTGCAATGGCTCACAGTGTGAATTCAAGTGCACAGCCTGCTGTCCTTGGAATTCTTGCCAAAGCTGAAGAGGTGTGCACTGGAGTGAGCCACTGTGAACACATTTGGCATTGGAGACAACTGCTTCTTGGACAGCCCTATCTCGGCATGCAAGGACTACAGTCTCAGAGAAGTAAGCATTACTGTGCCCTGGGCACAGTAGTTGCATCCAGGACCTGCGCTCAAGTCGCTAACCATGCTGGTTTCACAGAGCGAGCATCTCTGCAAGCCAGTGATTCCTCCAATGGAGCATGTTGGGAGGGTAAAAAGGGTGCCAACATGGAAAGAAGTGGCTTCCCCTGTGATATACAATTGCAGCAAATGCACTTGAGGTGAAACCGTGAACCAACATGAAAATGCTCTCTAATCCAGCTGCTTTCATATGTGAAGGGCAGACTTCATTTCTCTTGCTTTGGGTTTTTTTTTCTTCTTTCACATAGCATTTTTGCTAATTCTCTGACAATTTCCTATATGGACAATGTATTTTGATCACAGTCATTTCCTCCTTCTCCTGATTCCTCCTAAATTCACCCCTTCCTCCCTTTCCCCATCTCTGAATTTCATGTTGTTTCATTTTTTATAACTCCCCACATCTGATGTGTGCTGCCCATGTAGTCATGAGCATGGAGTCATGCACTCTAGCATGGTTAGCCCACAAGGGGTCATACCCTCAAAGAACCCTTCCTCTTCTAGAAACCATTAACTCTAAAGAGCTCAGAGATACCTCCCTGCATCCATGCTGGATGTTGATGAGCCTGATCTTGGGGAACTGAAGATGGGAGGATCCCTGGGGCTCACAGAACAGCCAGTATAGCCAATCTATGAACTACACATTAAGTGAGAGAACTGTCTCAAAAAATAAGGTAGGGCTAGATAGATGGTTCAGTGTTTAAAGCACTTGCCACACAAGCAAGAGAACTGGAGTCTGGATCCCCCAGGAACCATGGAAATGCCAGTAAGAGTGAGCAGTGAACTTACAATACCACCTTAGGAAGTAGAGACAGAGTAACCAGGCTAGAAACACTAGCCACATCAGAAAGCCCCAGGCTTGATCGAAAGGCCCTTCCCTGGTGAATAACGTAGAAAAATAAGTTAAGAAATGTGAACATGCCAACAAATACACATGAACATTACATGCACACATACATGGGAAGAGAAGAAAAACAGTAAGGTGGGAACTGGTTGAGGAAGACACCCCACATGGACCTCTTGCCTCTATAGCTATGTATACCAGCATGCATATGCACACACACACACACACACACACACACACACACACACACACACACCAATGCAACAGTGAAATTTCATTACCATTTGTTAACTTTTGAACTGCACCAACTACGAACCTCGAAATTAGAGTAGCCTTGACCCATATGCTCTCCCAGTACTGCTTGCCCATAGATACTTCCTGATGCACTCCGGAGAGCCATCCACAAGTCCAACAGGAGGGGGTTAACATTTCCTGGTCCCTACACTGTACTCACATTGCCAGACAACCAGGGCAAGTTTTCTGTCCTTGATTTACTTCCCTGTGAGCAAGAGTAAGGCTGAGCATGGTACTCTGCTGGGCAGCTGTGTGCTCATTGCCCTCCAGCACTCCCAGCCTTCTAGAAGCTCAGTGTCTTCCTTGAGAACATCCAGGTACACCTCCTTTGCCCCGTTCTCTGATGAGTGTCAGCCTGCATGAAAAGCCCAGACTGTCTATCAACTCTCATGCTTCTGTACTCTTGTCCTCAACAGTCTCTGTATTCTCTATTTCTCTTTCATGCACCACACAGCCCAGGTGATGGCTCTCCCACATGGCCTTGAGGAACCTGTGCTCAATCATTTGCACTCCCTCAAAGCTTCCTCTTTGGTCCTCACTCTACATAGACAGACTATTGTTGTGGGACCACTTACTTTTCACCCAGCAGCCTAGAGTGGTAGCTATAGCAGCTTGCAAGATTCTGCCAATGCCAGGCCTGCAGGAAGGAGCAGGTGTCCTTATTTCATAAAACTTATTTCAATCCCCATAAGAGTAAGGTCCTCCTCTTTGAGTAGCCTATTATTATTCTTTGCCAGTCACTGCTCCTCTGTCCCAATCCCCTGAAGGTTCTGTGTCTTGACTTACAGCTACTTCTCCAATATATTTTGTAACTTCGCTGTTCTATATACCATGTTCCCAATATCTGAGGCCAGGCAAGGCTAGCATTAAACTTTTCCTCCTGCCTCAGCCTCCTGAGAAACTGGGGTCAGAGGTATGGGCTACTATACCCAGCCTGTGTTCTGATGCCTCTCGCTCAATGCTGCCTCCACTCTGCCTCACGGCCTTACCCCAAGCCTCACATTCTACATTGATCATTACCAGCAAATGTGAGCCTTTCAAAATTACTGTTTCAATAAACCTGTCTTCCTAGCTCACTCCAATGCCTTAACTCTAAGAAGCATTGGCCCCACTCAGAGCTTTTAGCCACTCATTGTGTCATCTATTCAGAGTTTCCTAGTTTCTTCTGTACTTAGACAGTTCATCATATGACACTCTCATATACCTTCCTGACAATCTTGCTTCATTGTTTTCACTTTGGAAATGCTCAGGCCATGTCCATCAACTCAGGTGACTCGGTGTACCATGACAATCACTGTTGGAGAAAGCCATATCACTCTGTTGACTGGTCTCATTTTACATTCATAACTAGTACAACATCAGGACTATCCTCTAGTTTTACCCTCCAGTCACTCTCCCTTTATCCTGGACAGAAACTCAGCCTTACTTTTAACTACCCCAGAATCACCTACAGACTTGGGAAAACTCAGATTACTGTGCCCCAACTCCCAAAGTCATTCATGTCTGGCTCTGGTAGAGACATGCAACTGCATGTAATGTGGGTGCTTCTGGTCTCGCCCACACCCTGAGAACCCCAACACTGCAGGATTGTCTCATGAGTTTTGTTCTTCTTGGGCCTCTGCCATAGCCTACCTGTTTTGCTCCCAGCTCATTGCTTACACATGTACATGGATGCACACAGAACAGAGTTCTGCAGTCACTGAACTTCCCTTCTTCCTGGGAGCAGAGCCATGAGCTCTTCCATCCATCTTCTCTTGGAAATGGCCCACACACTATTCTCCAAAGTCAGCTGTCCTTGAATGTCTTAGATTCCACAACCCCACTCACCCCTCTCCAATCTCTGAGTTAAGAGTCCTCTTTCTCTGAATCATCAAGTATCATGAAGACAACCCTTGCACCCCACGTTTCTTCTCACTCTCCCCTTGACTCCTCTGATATAATCTTTGGCTTGATATTCAACCTGGATATTCTGTAAAGTGAACTTGGTATTCTCACTTCATACATTAATGCTATTTTTCTCAATGATAACTTCCCAGGCCAATTCCATGTTTAAAATGCAACATCTGTTTCCCCTGACCAGAATCCCTGTCCTCTCATTCACACTGACCAGGAGCCTAGCCCCCTCGTGCCCAATAACTACTATTTCCTCATACCCACTGATCAGGATCCCTGTCCCTCGATCTCAATGACAACTGTGTCCTCATTTCCACTCACAGCTGTCTCCTCATTCCCAATGACCACAGGCTCTTTCTTCTCTTCCTTATTACGTATGGGCTGGAATTCAATCTCAGTTAGATTCAGATAACAACTGACAGTGAGCAAAACTAATCTCTTTAGTCAGGGACACTGAGGACTCATTGACCACATCAAGTGTGTTTAAAGATTTCCTAAAATATATACTCCTGATCGATCTTGAGTTTAGTGCATTTCTCCCAAGGCCAATTCAAATGTGTCTTGTGTGTGTGTGTGTGTGTGTGTGTGTGTGTGTGTGTGTGTGTGTGTGTATGAGAGAGCAGAGAGAGAGAGAGAGAGAGAGAGAGAGAGAGAGAGAGAGAGGTTTCCCAGTGCTGAAGTTGGAACCCAGGGCCTTATACATGCTTTCATTAACCCAGTGTTCTACTATTGAACTACATACATGCTCAGCTCAGAAACTCAGTTCTTAACACTTCACATGGCTGCGGATTATTTAAAAATCAAGCTCCATGAGACTTCCATCATCTCCCCTTCTGTCCATTCTTCCATCTCTATTTGAAATCTTACCTGGAAAAGCTGGGTGAGAAGAAGGAACAGCAGACTATGGCCCATCTCTGTCCTGAAAGAACCCTCCCTAGAAGGAATACCTGAACATTCAGGGTGTTTCCAGATGCTTCTCTGAACCCCAGTTCTGGCTGTGAGCAAGCTCTGCTATAGCACACCACCTGCAGCATGAGGAATCCAGGGGGAATGAATTCAGCTGACTCCAACAGAAAACATAAGTCGTGTAGGGTCTGGGAAAGAAAGTAATCAGTCAAAGTGACAAGACTGATAGACAAGACTTAAAACTGAAGGACATGCAATTTCTCCCCTGCACAGTGTCCAGATAAGAGAGGTCATACAAAAAATACCATAATTAAACAGTGAAATATGACAATTAAAATACAGAATTTTCTTGTTATTGCAGCACCATCATTTGTGGTTACAGGATTAGGGTGGCTCAGTAATATGGAAAATGAATCCAGTTTTAAAAGTAGATTTAGAATACCCTGGTTTCTCTTAGATCTGTAGGATAGATATTTAGGAGGCAAAGGCACCTGCTGAGAGTTTTTGTAACCCTGACATCCAGTTCTGGAATCACAGGTGGAAGAAGAGAGCTGCCTCCTACAAGTTGCCCTCTGATCTTCACACACACACACACACACACACACACACACACACACACACACACACACACACACACGCACGCACGCACGCACGCACGCATACACACGTACATGCATACACATACACATGCATGCATGCACACACAAACATACATGCACACACATACATACACACACATACACCACACACACACATATGAAATGTAAAAACATTAAGTATCCTAGTCATGCTCATAGTGATTTAAAAAGTAATAATAATAAGTACTCACTGAGGCCTTAAGTGCTTGTGATTGCCCCAGAAAAAAAAAGAAAAAAAAATGAGACCTAGCTAAGCCATCATCACATAGTCCATCATCTATATGTCATGTCACTAAAAGTGTTGGGGAAAGAAATTGTATCTTTTCCTTCATACTGGCTGAGGTGACAGATATCATTGTTCAGGACTGAAGCAATAAACCCCTCAGAATAGAAGAGTGTCCAGCATTTTATCCTTTCAGCTTCTTACATTAATGTGAAATAAAAGCAAACTAATTAAAGGAAGAGGGGAGCAAATACAAAGGTAAAGCTCCCTCCCCATCCATTGCATCTGACAGTGATGTACAGCGGTGGTCCAGCCTCAGAGGATCATCGCTCTTCTCTCAAGAAACACTGTTTCCCGGCAGATGGGACCACCCAATCTCCCCAAGGTATATTCTGAACTGAAGCTCTGTGGTTGTTGCTTGTAGGAAAATTTCTGTTCCATTATTGCACCAAAATGATCGCTGGGCTAATCAGAGCCTTGTGAGAAAGGCTGGAAAACAGAAAACACCTACTCCCTAGAGCAAGTCTCTGCTTCAAACTGAAGAACAGTCTAGTGTAACCCTTGGGGCCTCATAATCCACAGGGGAAAACAATGCTTTTTCTAATAGAATATTTATTGGGATTTTTCATAAGAAAAAGTTATTTCTTTTCAAATGTTTTATTAGCATGTATTAATTATATATAATGGGTTTCATTGGGACAATTATGACATTTTCATGCATGTATGTAATGCATTTTGATCATATTCACCTCTGCTACCTCTGAGTCCTTCTCCCAGTAATCCCCTTCCTCTTGCCAACTAGTCTCCCTGTTTTTTTTTTCCTTTTGTCTTTTTCTTTTGACACAATGAGTTTCATTAGTGTCACTTGCTGTGGAATAATCCTCTGTACACTGTAAAGAGGTTTTGCTCTCGTTGTTAATAAAAAGCTGATTAGCCAATACCTAGGCAGGATTTGGGAAGCAGAGAGAATTCTGGGAAGAAGGAGGGTGGAGTTAGAGGAGTCTCAAGTCAGATATGGAAGAAGCAACATGGGCAGGGCACAGATTAATGGAAATGGGCTAATTTATTTTATAAGAGCTCACTAAAAAAAAAAAAAAAGCAAGCCTAAGCTATTGGCTGAGCATTTATAATTAATAAGTCTCTGTGCTGTGTGGTTCTTTGGATAGCACCTGATGGGACAGAGCTGGTCAGTCGTCTAGACAGAAAACTGTTCCTACAGTCACTTACAGAAGTGTGCATAAGGAGATATTTACAGCAGCATGGCTACTTTACCAGTGGCTATACCACTGGAGAAAGTCACAACACATTTGGATGAGTATCTCGATCTTCAAGTGATATTTTGCTCAAGATGAAACATACTCTTCATTATAAGCCAATGGGCACAAACAGAACACAGTTTTCCCCTGGCTGTGTCCAGTTCTCTGGTAAAGAGAAGGAAATGTATTAAATGTCTCCTCCTGCATACTTCAAAATAAAAACCCATACTGCCTTCTGGCCTTGGCAGCCAACACGTGATATGGGCTTTCCCCATTTTGCAACTTAGTGAAGGTTTGCATTAGACCAGAATTAATTGATACAAACAAAGAACCAAGAGACAAAAGCAAGGGGCTAGGAAAATCTACACTCAGGAGATAGCGCTGGCCACACTTCAGTCTTGAGAGCATAGAACAAGTTAGGTCAGAAGTGCTCACCCTATAACACATGGGAATTCAAATCATCCAGCTTGTGGGAGGGGCACACACTTCATGGCACTCTCTTTTTATTTGGTGATCTGTGAGTCCATAGAAAAGAAACAAACCCATCACCTTACTAAGGACAGATACACTCTTTGGTTTTAGTGGCAAGTATATACTGGCCTCAGTGTCGTAAGCCTCCCACTGCCACTAAACCCAATGAGTAAGAAAGTTGGCAACACATAGGTTATAATTATAGAAAATTCAACACAAGATAGTAGTATGAAACTCACTCCTGATAGTTGTCTCTGACCTCCTCTTATAGCATGTGTGCATCTGCATGCACACATGCACATATAAACACATGCATAATAAATAGACAAATAACAAATTTTGTTTGTATAAATAGCAATGCAATACCTAAAAAAAAAAAACTTTAGAAAAATAAGGCCTCAATATCAAGGCCCTCTGCAGTTTATTCCACATTAGTAACCCTTATTGGGTTGCACAATGTCTTTGTCTCCATTATTGAGTTATAAGGTGATTATAAAAATATTATCATGGCACCATTCAAAGCTCAGATGACAAATTTCCTTTTAGGAACTCAACATTTTTATACACAGATAACCTCAGTTCATCTTCACTACAGTTTGGTAACTTAGAAGAGACATAACGTGTTAGTATTCCTGTATTATGAGGAAAGAAAGAAAGAAAGAAAGAAAGAAAGGAAGGAAGGAAGGAAGGAAGGAAGGAAGGAAGGAAGAGTCCAAAAATTCAAGAAGCATCCTATATGCATAGAATGGAGCCAGAGGTAAAATCTGACATGAGAAAGTAACAGAAGTGCAAATCTCAGTTACTTACTGAGTACCAGAGCCTACAAACCACCCGCAGGTGGAACTCATATCTCTGGAGTGTTCTCAGTCCTTCAGGCCAGCATGTCTAACTAAAACCATGGAGATTCTTGACCCATGATAGGAACAATTAAACTGTGATCTGATCCTAATAGCCATCCTGGGTGGCAGGGTTGTGCCGGAGTGTGTCTGGTTGGCCTAAAACCTCTGCCTCACCCGCAGAGAGATGATAAGATGGGCCCCAAGGCCCTATATGTAAACCAAGCATTATCTGAATCGTTGCATATCTTTTCTTTTACATTTCAAATTGTACTATAAGCTAAATTAAGCAAGTAAGGTGATAATACACACACACACACACACACACACACACACACACACACACACAGGCCTTTTGGCCAAATCCAAGCAGCATCTATCCACACCGCTTTCCTCTGGCCTCCTTGTGGGTATCCCAGCCCAGATTTTAGAAAGAACACAGGTGTGCAGCCATTTACTCCCTGCCTGCAAGCCCTTCTGACGAAAGAAACCCTTTGCCTGGAGCATTTTTCTCCTGCCCTTATAAATCAAATAAGAACAAATAACAATTTCTACTAACCCATATGCCTCAGCCCTGTCCTTCAATTGGCCTAAAATACAAAGATTGCCCTTCTGTGTTCTTTTCTCTACCCCTTCTTCTTGGGGAGGGCACAAAGGAAGCTAGAGAAAAGGGAAAGAAAAAGAAATCAAACAACTGTCTAAACAAATCAATCTCATGGTTCCAGGGCTTTTGACCTGCAGCAATGGCAGCTAGCCCGCCTTCTTTGCCTCTTTCAGTCTTTGAATCAGCATAACCTATGATTCTGATCACTCCAGTATGTCAGCACCTGCTGAGGGCACATTTTATTGTTCAGAAAGCCCCAGACAATAATGAAAAATAAGCAAGAAAACAATAAATTCATCAAAGTTGTGAGAATATTTGAGGAAAAAAGAAATTTCCTGCAGTAACTGTCCCCGACCTGGCTCTCTAATCGAGTGAAATTTCATCACTTTATCTAATATCATGCTTCATGCTTCAGGCTCCCAGCAATTCTATTTCAGTGTGGTCTAATGGGCAGCTGGTACAGTAGGCAGCAATGCCCAGCATAGTCTGTGCTGACACACTGTGCGACTGGCAGCCTTGTGGGGACTCCAGCCCCTTCATGGAGAAAGGTGCCTTTTCGCTGTGCTCGGCTGCCCACCCCAAGGTCTCCACGGCTTACAAAGCCCAGGGTCTTGTGGAAAGGCTGTGGCTGATTTGGGTGGCTGTGCATATGTGACTTTGGGTGACAGGTTGGGAAAGCCTGTTACGGTGTCTGCGATCTGAATCTAGACAGTGTAATGGAGAGTGTCATTCGAACTGCTTTGCAAGCGGCTCTTCTCAGAACCCCTGATTCAATTTGATATTCTGAGGTTAACGCACTGTATTGGGCCTGAAAATAGGAATGCACACCAAAAGCTTTTATACTTACTCAGTTCAGTAAGCATGGCAAACTCATCAGCAGCTATTTGTACACTGAAGGCATAGTGGGACTTGCTTTGATGTACTGATTGATGCTTGCTATTCCTCCTCCCAGTCTTACTTTGGAGTTGAAATGCATTTTTAAAATGTTTACTTTTGACATAATAGCTGATAGAATTATAATAAGTGAAGCACACACACACACACACACACACACACACACACGCTGGGGTGGGTGGGGGGGTCGATGCCATAGTCTTTGACTCTAAATTTCCAATGTACACAAACTTCAAATTTTTCTAACAATATAAAGGGAGCTAAGGAGATGTGACAACTGTGTGAAATATGAGGCCCTAGGCTGGTTTAATTCTAGAAGCTAAGAGGTGCCACCCAGCCTATCTCCGGTATAACCCACACCACATGAGCTGGAGGTTGGAGAAAAGTCTTGCATGGGTATTAAGTTTCTTGAATTTAATAACTTGCTGTACTTATGTAAGAAAATGTGTTTTCTTAAACAGTTCACAGCAAATTAAAGGTATTAATGACTATAGGGGCAGGGTGCATACAAATTACTCCCAAAAGCTTCGGAAAAATTTAATTAGAGAAAGGGGAAATGATAAAGGCTATGTGGCTAGACGTTAAAAGCCAGTGAATCAGCCAAGCAATGCAAAATAATTCTTGTCCAGAGGCAGCAAATAAATTCTGCTACAGGCAGGTTCAGTTGCCATCCCCACATGCCACTTGAGTAGAAGCAATTCTGAATATTTCTATCTGTACGTGAACCTTGGAGCCAGTGACAGCATTCACCTGTCTCCATTAATGATGAGCCAAAATCTGTTAACACTCATTCACTCAAAATAAGCTTGGTGAACAGGACCAAACAGAAAGACCATGCGGTTCTCTTAACCAGCCTTGTGACATTTCCGTTAAGTTTGAAATTATTTTAGAACAAAAACATTTCTAAAGTTACGGTAGGCAGTGAAGAATGGTGGATGGGCACTGATGGGGAGGAGAATACATGGTATATGCATATATTAAACAGATGTGCTTTCTAGGAGACAGTATGAGAGCCTGGGTCCCAGCAATGATGACAATGAGCAAGTCACAGCTAGTCTGATCTGCTGTCTTTGCCCACAGTGAAGTCCACAATCTGTGGCCTCATTAGCACTCAGTGATGTCTACCCAGAGCCCCCATGCTATGTCCTGCTTCACCTTTGTTTTTTACAGTTGGGGTGCAGCAGATTTATACCCCAAAGAGATTGCACTTAATCTCCAGTGGAGTGAGCTTTTTCTATCTTGTGGGAGGGGAGACATCACACTGGATCAGATCTAGAGATTCCCAAGGCAAGAGAGTATCTTTACTCATAAAATACTAGTGCTTTCAGTTAGAGAGGCACACCTAGAGAAGGGAATAAAGCAGCAGAAACATCCATCCTTCAACTGAAAGCACATGTTTTCACCTTGGGCCAACAAGGCATGTTCTATCTCTTAAATACCAATCCAGATGACAAATATTTTCCATTTTAAACACAGACATTAAGGGTAATACAACAACTCATTCCATCCCTTTGATGTTCTGCTTAGCTTTCTCTGGGAAGTGATTGGCACCAGGGGTACTATAATGGCAGTAATACATCTCATAGCCTTATGCCAAGGCTTTAATAGGTGTCACGTAATCTAACCAGTTATCACATTGTCTCCTTTAATATTTCCAATTCTGCGATAATATAAGTTCCATTTCGCAGATCTGTAGAGTGAGTTTCAATGTGCTAAGCAACTTATCCAAAGGTATCTAGTGCCAAACAGTGGCAGAGAAGGGTTTCCTTTAGGGTTAAGCCTGAAAGGCAAATCCACAATGCCTAACCCTCTCCCTAAACAGCCTCTAGAACTGATGAAGAAAAGCTTAGAATCTGCTTTATTAAACCTTATTAAAAGAAACATCACAGATTAAATGTTCACAATATGGTACCCTCCGTGTTGTAGCCATGTGTCATCTGCTGCCAGTGCCTCATCCTGACAGTGTAGTAACTGCTTTAAATAAAGATGTAGACTATTTCGAGCAAAGGATGCAAAGTGGGGTTATTTACATAGATTTTCCGAAGTTACTAAGAAAAGGGGCGAAAGAAGGAACTACTCAGTTTTCCATTTTGAAGATTTTTAAAACTCTATTTGGCAAGAACCAGGCTTTCTAAGACTATAAAACAAAACTTGACTGCCAAATTACCATAAATTTCAAAATGGAAGATTCAAGTGTTGTTTTAGCAGTAGTAATAATTATGCTGATACTTTCTCCTACTAATAAAAGTAATTTTATACAGAAAAATCCCGATTTATATTGATCTCTGCTATGCAAATTGTAGCTGTAATGTTTGGGTCTGATTTTTAAATTAATTGATCATATCAGAAGCATTAAAGTCTGTCCAACATAATTCTCTGAGTTTCAACTTATATTAATCACTAGAAAATATCAAGAACCATTAATGAGGATTTGGAAAGGTCTGAAACATTAACTAAATAAAATTGTGACCTTGGGTTCTACTTTGTCATCTGCCTGGTGGTTTCTTCATTCTTCTGGTATCTATTGATTGTTAACTGAAAGTTGCCCTCCAGACGCTTAGAATTAAACGGTAAAGTACATATGAACAGGTAACATTCAAAGAGGAAAATGAATATTTTTTGTTTTGTTTTGTTTTGTTTTTTCGAGACACGGTTTCTCTGTGTAGCTTTGGAGCCTATCTTGGCACTCGCTCTGGAGACTAGCCTGGCCTTGAATTTACAGAGATCTGCCTGCCTCCTGAGTGCTGGGATTAAAGGCATGTGCCACCAACGCCCAGCTGGAAAATGAATATTTATCTCAAATATATGTGTATGTATGTATGCATATTTAAGAATATAATAAACTGAAATCACTCTCCTCTCAGACACTGTTTCTTACTCTATATAGCCCTGCTATTCTTGCCCACATATACCTACAGTCCTATCTCCTTGACCTCAGAAGTAAATAAGTGAATGGCTTAGACTGGCCTACAAGAGAACCCAAAACTTCACTCAAGTAACAAGAGATGTACGGATGACACATGCCCTACACCCAGATAACCAATTCTATGCTATGCTGGGTTGATATGCCCACTGTGAACGAGAATTCCATTTCAAGATTGATAGCTAAAAGATGGAGTGTGGTGGCACACACATTTAATACCAGCACTTAGGAGGCAAAGGCAGGCAGAAAGCTATCAGTCTGAGATCAGCCTGGTCATCATAGCATGTTCTAGGACAGCTAGGGCAAAATAGAGTCCCCATCCTGGAAAAAAAATCAGCAACAACAATAGAAAAGACTGGGAACAAAAGGCAGTAGGACAATCCAGGGCTCCTGAGAACTACTTGCCTACCATGTTCAAATGTAGGGTTTTCTAAGACTCAACTCAACATGGAGACTTTAGATCCAAAAACTGTTAGGAGGGACAGATCCCTGAAAGCATTAGCCTGCCATTACATTCAGGCAGCTCAACCAGTAATCTCCAATTACTTCCTTGCCTCACTTCCATTTGTTTCTTTCATTAAATGTAAAACTGCCTCACCAGTAACAAGATGAGTTTGAGCGAGGAGTTTTCCATCTCTGAAGTTTTATTGACTTTCTCCACATGCTATTGGACAGCAAGTCCCTGGGTCTGGAGAGTGGGAACACAGGTTCCTCAAGGGAGTGGATATTCAAAGAGGTTTTCCACAATGACAGAAGAGGAAAGGGGTTCGGGATTGGGGACATTCATGAGGAAAGCAGAAGCACTCACAGTGCCCATAAAGAGATGAAGGAGGGACATGATCAAAGAGTGTTTGCCAGGTAGTCAAAGATTGTTATTTAAGAAATAAAACCACCAAAGCCTCTGGAATAGAAAAAATTGCACATCTTATACTCTCTTCAAAATCAGTCCTGTAACTGGAGTAAAAAACAATAATTAGCAAAGATGAGAGCAGAAAGCAGCTTGGGACCTGGTTACAGGCCAGGTGGGAAGGATTCCGTATATAAGGAAAGAGCCTAGAAGGAGAGGTTCAAAAGGGTATTTTATAAGTAAAATAAGATGGTCAGGTGACTGGGGTAGCCTTTAGAATGGCACTTAAGTAATCTGGTAGAGTTTCATAGAAACAGTTTTTGATGGCTTCAAAACACAAACTTGCAAAGTGGAGCTAACCTTTGAGAAATGCTTAGAAATGATCCAAAACAAGCAGATGCACTAGGCTCACTCTAGTATCAGGAAGTGAAAGAATCTTAGTTCTAAGTTTTGACTTTGTAACACATTTTAAACTGCAGACAAATGAGCTGGCACAATGATAGAGTGGGTTGCAAGATGAATGTTAAGTTATGCTTTCTCTGGGAGGTTGGGTAGTTGGGCCTAATCTCATCTCAGGACAGCAACCAAAATGTCAATGTAGGCTACCTTCAGCTCCCTCCCTCTGTCTCTGTCTCTGTCTCTGTCTCTGTCTCTGTCTCTGTCTCTCTCTCTCTCTCTCTCCCCTCTCTCTCTCTCTCTCCTCTCTCTTCTCTCCTCTCTCCCTCCTTCTCCCTCTCCCTCTCTTCTACTCCCTCTCTCCCTCTCTTCCCTTTCTCTTTCCCTCCAGATTTTCCTTGTACTCTGCACTACAATTAAATTTGTATCTAGACTTACAAAAAAACCTTTCTTTTCATAGTGAAAATAGTAGAAAAAGCATAGGAAACACTAGAATATGCTTCCCTGGTTTTAGGAGTCAGCAAAGTTTTAAAATTTTAGTACTTATCAAGCAGTTAGTTACCATGTGGCAGGTACAATGCCAATCCTACTTTTCCACCCAAAGCAGCCAGGTTCTTTGCAGATACATTTCTCAGAATCTTAGAGAGCTATGGCATTTTTTCTAATTTAGTAATTAGAAAGTTTCTCTTCTTGCTAGATTATTCTTCTAACAATAATGCAAAAATTAAAACTGTTTTTTTCTTGGATGATGATATTATCTTTTTGATTCAAATAGGGAGTATAGAGACCTTCCAGAAATTCCCATAATTAAAAATATATCAGCAGTATAAATGATGATTTTCCATTGGTAACCTCTCTGAGGAGGTGCTGGCACATTTTATCTATCAGGTACATATCAATCACTCAATATTTAATTAATTTGTGCTTGTGGCAGAGCAGAGAAGGCAAGTGGTTCCTGCATGATGAAGGTCTTCAAAGATAAAAAGAGAAAGAGAAAGACTTGTTGATGGTCACAAATGAGGTGCAACTATGACCCATCACCCAGAATACCTGCATGTTTTCTAATTGAACTCAAATTCAATAGCATCAAAATATTAGAAAAAGCCAGATGTGGTCACACATGCCTTTAATCCCAGCACCCTAGAGGTGGAGATAGAGGCAGGCAGATAGATCTCTGTGACTTGGAGTCCAGCCTGGTCTACATAGTGAGTTTCAAGTCAGTCAGAGCTACATAGTGAGAGTCAGTCTAGAAACCAACAAACAAAAATTCAGAATGGCATCTCCTCAAGCAAACATCATATATTAATATTACTGCCATTAAATAATATTACCACATTTGTAATCTGGAATCTTAAATTATACTTGATATTTTCTTCATCTTCAAAAATGCAAAGGGGAAGAAATGAATTCCTATGACCACCCCTAACCCTCCCATATGCACATACAGAGAAAGGGAGAAGGTTGAAGAGTGTAGGGGTAGCATTCCTGGCCCTATGCTTAAATTCCTGGCCCAAGGGTTAGGGATAAGAATCTGGGATGCAAACACAGAAAAACTCATTTTATAACTTAAAGGTGAAATACATAGCCCAAAGTGAAAAAGATTCCCTGAAAGTAGTGCTTCTCAATCTTTTTAATGCTCTAACCTTAATACAGTTACTTGTGTTGTGGGGACTCCAACCATAAAATTATTGTTGCTACTACATAACTTACTTTGCTACTGTTACAAATTGTAATGTCAACATCTGTGTTTTCCAATGGTCTTAAGTGATTCCCCCATGGGATTGTGACCTATATGTTAAGAAGCACTGCCTTAAAGAGCCTAGAAACCAGGTCTGGAGAATTTAAACAAGGTGTGCTCATGCAAAGCTTAAGTTACTAAGTCATACTAGATTAATGCACAGTTTAAAACTATTAAAAGTGATTCTCAATAAAATATGGTTTCTGAAGTCCAATATTACATAGACCAAAGTATTCATTAAAGCCTAGAAGATACATTCTAGCCAATCGACAAAAGCCAAAAACATTGAATAATGCAAAGAGGACCTTCCTTAAGGACCATGGAGGAAAGCCAGATCCCAGGGAAAGCCATTTATTCTGGATGTGTCTCCTCCTTCATATTCCTGGGAACTTTTTTTGGTCAGTTAATTCTTAATAATAAATTCAATTAAACATCCATAAATCAGATCTTAAAAATGAGTATGCTCCTATAATTCTGCTCTTAGACTTGACAACCAACTAAGCATTCATTAAAAGAGAATGAAAAAGAGTAATCTGCTGTGTTTATTAAGATTTCTCTTTCATTAGCAAAAGAAGCTGAGTGGATATATGTTTTCCACATCTGCTTAACCTTGAAGTCTCGGTGTTTTGTTCACTCTTCTACTGCAAGTTTTAAATGGCAAAAACATTCCTGGTTTCATTTGCAGTCTGAAGGAGTAATTCAATGATAACAGTGACATTTGAAATATCTGTGGCTTTGCACAGCATTTCCTCTGAGATTTATAAATAAGCCAAAAACACTGAATAATGCAGAAAGGACCTTCCTTAAGGACCACAGAGGAAAGCCAGATCCCAGGAAAAGCCATTTATTCTGGCTGTGTCTCCTGGCTCCCATTTCTCAGACTATTTTTTGGGGGGCCAATTAATTCACTAATAATAAACTCAATTAAACATCTATGAATCAGCATCTAGATCTTGATTTCTGAGCTAATGTTCAACTGAGCAATGATAAAATTCAAGGTTGCTTCTTTTTCTAAAGAATTTAGGTCTGCATGGGTTCCAGTACACGAACGTGCGCACACGTATGTGTGTGTGAATGCACACACACACACACACACACACACACACACACACACACACACACCGCAAGTACATATTTTTTTTTATTGTCCCCTCTGTTTACCAAAATTTCAGCATTGGAGTTGGGGATGCTAGGAAACACTCTAGTTGGAAGAAATTTTATTCAAACTACACATGTCCACTCATGATTTGTGTTAGTAAATTTTGAAGGCATATACATGGTATTATTGAGTCCCCAACCTGTATATATTTAAAAGAAAAATAGTCAGACTATTAACCATAATATCAAGATATTTTTAAAGAGACATCATAAAAAACACTAGTCTTACATTGTCTCCCTTGTTCCTGGCTACGTGAAATAAGCAAAGAAAAAAATAAAAGAGAAGAAATTTCTTTCAAGCCAACATACAGTGAAAGACTTCAGAAATCCAAGAAAAATCATCTACATTTTTAAAGTAATACAAGATTTCAAACTGAAGTCTTAACTAGCACCAGTCCTGAAACTCAGTGTGCTCTGCTTTAAGACAAACAGAACCCCAAAACTGTGGGCATATGATGCATCATGGTAACAGAAATCTTGTACTTTTCTGGAAGAAAAGATGACTCAAGGTTTTTCCCTCCATCTGTAGAGTGTGGCTTCTCCAGAGAGAGGGACATTACAGGGCAGGGAAGCAAGAAGGACGCCTGTAGAGAATGTGAGGGTCAGGTTCTCATTCCCAGCTCCCTCCTGGGAGGATGGAAGTCAAAGGGGCACAATCTTGCTGGCTGAAATGGGAAAAGTGCTCTGGCACTCTACCAACAGCTTGAGTGTGTCCAATGGATACTTCCAGTGCATCCTCAGTGTATTGCTTTTCTGTGCATTTTTTTCTATTTTCTCCACAGGAATCAGGGAAATCCCTACAAAACCTCACAGTGGTCCTTGCTGTTGTGGGAAACAGATGGATAAGAGAGAGATGGCTTCCTCACTTGAAGAACATGGAGTCACTAACTCCTTCACCTCTCCACATCCTTGATATCTAAAAATAAGTGAAAGGAGAAGGCAGTGGGAGCCTTCTGGGGAACTCACCCTCTGTTCCTTAACTTCCAATAGACTCATTCGCCATACAGTGACCAGAAAACCAGTATTGCTCTGCATGTGTCTGACTGTAGCTAGGCACGAAGACTGTAGTCCTGATGAGACAAAAGCCCAGAGAAGCTGTAACTACTGTTTCAGGTGACATCATTACAGGTGTCACTTCTGTGAGAATCAAGGGCTTCTTTTTCCAAGTGAGCTGTGTAAGCAGTGCTGTGCAAGACAGTACACACACATTCTCTTCACTGCCAGCACCAGCTTCCCTACCTTAGAACATTTAGTCAAGCACAGTGCTTTAGTAAAGGGGGTTGTGTCCATTTTCACTTAAAAACCAATTTTGACCAAGTGACCATCTGTTTTCCCTTTCCCACTTAATCACAAAAAGAATTGTACTTAAAACCAACCAAAATACCCTGGGACAAGTTAGGATTAAGACAGTCTGGTTTTCTCTCTACAGACTTAACATTTGTTCACATGGTCACCTGGGACAGCCTTGGGATTAGCACTGCTGCAACTATGCAGACATGTTCCCCATTACTCATCGAGAACACATGAACGGGATTCCCAACCTTCACTTAGCACAGTGGTTCTCAACCTGTGGGTCAAAATCCCTTTGGGCAAGGGGGGGGGGCTCGTTGAACGACACTTTCATATGGGTTGTGTAACAGATACCCTGCTATCAGTTATTTACATTACAATTCATAACAGCAAAACTACAGTTATGAATGTGCAATGAAAATAATTTTATGGTTGGGGGTCACCACAACATGGGGAACTGTATTAAAGATCTCAGCATTAAGAAGGTTGAAAACCACTGTCTTAGCACCTCATCCCTGAAAGGGGCAATTACTCAAATGATAACACCTCTCTTCAGCTGCTCCCATGGAACCACCTCCACTCAGGTCAGAGTTTCCAGCAGCAGAATTTGGTTATTGTTAAAATTAGACACATTTGAGTCCAAGCCTAGAGAAATGGTTCCTTGATGTGAAAAAGAAAGCACAAAACCCATAAGCTAGAAGATTAGATACAAATCCCAGGTAAGTCTTCACAGGTGAAGTACAGGGCCCAAGCTCATACAAGCTCTCTGGGTCCCAGTCTTTCCCTCTGTAAATAGGGAGAGTTATATCAATTCTCCTTTCCATGCAAACTGACTTGGAAAGATTCAGGAGATAAAACTTACAAAATTGATAGTAAAATGTATAGTGTTTTACAAATGTAGAGAATGACTTTGTTCAACAAAATAAGGTCTCAGGAGACCATCTAGGACACATCTATGGCATGAGTAAACGATGCCTTGCAATAATTGTCCTACTTGGCACTTTTTGTTAAAGCAGAGGAGTGCTTTATGTCAAAGAGGTCATGACCCCAGAGTAGGTTCTCTTTGTAGAGAGGTTTTGCCAGAAGAAATGGTGAACTATGCTCCTTTACTGCTTAGATTGCAAATTTTCCTGAGGAGGTACCCGCCTCTGTCTACTGACTGTTGTGGGAGCCACTACCACACATGCCTAATTAATAGTAAATCAATTAAGACAAAATAAAATTAAAATATTGTTATTTCATTACACTAACCACATTTGAAGTAGGTAACAGGTCTAAGTGGCTAGTGACCACTAGCTAGACAGCAAAGACAGACAGTGTCCCCATGACAGATGGTTTTACCAAACCTTTAACAGAGTAAAACTTGATGGGACTAGAAGCGTGGGAGTGAAGAAAACATGTACTTTCAAACTCAAAATTGACTTAAATTCCCTAAGATCCTGTTTCTTCATCAACAGGTAAGGCTGTGGTAATTACAAAGACCAAGATAGATGAGAAAAGGAAGTGCAGAGCACTCTAATTACCCAGTGGATGTTATTTATTACCCTATTTCATCGACTGAGATGAGAACTTTTCATATTTTAACATATCTCAGGTTCGTATGTAATTTCTAATCGGTGCCAAGAGAAGCTTGGCAGTGGAGGAAGTTGTGACAGGGAAGCCAGTGCTGGCACACGGCACATGTGCCATTCAGGCTGTGTGTAGAAGGTTAGAGAACCGTGTGAGTCTCATCTAAGCAGAGACGCCCACCTTGCCAGCCAGGCATGACTTTGAACCTCATTTTAAATGGTGATCATTTGAAATGATTTTGACAAGGCTATACTCAAATGAACTGGAAAACAAATGATCATTGTCTTTGTAGAATATTGTCACACCCTACATAGTGTGGTTAAAAGTAGCAGAAATGGATAAACCTCTTAGAATGATCATGTGCTTCTCAAAATTGACACAATTTGATGATATGTATTATTTTTCTCTTTTTAGTGGTTAATTGACACAATAATTGCACATATTTATACAGATGAGAAATACATATCAATACATGTAAGCAATGTGTAATGACCAACTCAGGTAACTGACAAACATCACATGAAATCTTTACCATTCCTTTGTACGGGGAACATTCACAACCCCCTCTAATTGCTCATTTACACTATGAAGTAGCTAGTATAGTCACCTTACTGTGCCTTAAAACCTTGAGTTTCTCCTGCGTGTCTGTCTGTCCTTGAATCTCAGATGGCTTTCACTGCTCTATCATCATCAAGCAATCAGAAAACCACAGATGACTCCTTTTTATTGAAAATAAGTTTTCATACAATGTGTTCTGAGCATTGTTTCCCCTCCATCATCTCTTCCTAGATCATTCCTACCCATCCAGCTCCACACCTCATGTTTTAGTTAGGGTTTCTATTGCTGGAATAAAACACCATGACTGAAAAACAAGTTGTTAAGGAAAGAGTTCATTCAGTTTACACTTCAGCAAAAGAAAGTCAGGATAGGAGCTCAAGCAGAGCAGGAACCTAGAGGCAGAAGCAGATGAGCTACTTACTGGCTTGATGTGCTACTTTCATGGAGATGAACTACTTACTGGCTTGCTTCCCATGGCTTTCTCATCCTGCTTTCTTATAGAACCCAGGATCATCAGTCCAGGGATGGCACCACCCACAATGCGCTGGGTTCTCCCCAACTCATCACTAATTGAGAAAATTCCTTACAGCTAGACCTTATGAACGAATTTCCTCAACTGAGACTCCTTCCTCTCTATTGACTCTAGCTTCTGTCAAGTTTCACCTTCTTCTGTCTCTCTTTAGGAAAAAAACAGGAAGAAGAACAAGAAGAAGAAGAAGAAGAAGAAGAAGAAGAAGAGAGGAGGAGGAGGAGGAGGAGGAGGAGGAGGAAGAGGAAGAAGGGAAGAAAAAGAAGTTTTAAAAAGACATAAAAAAGAAAAAGCATAAGAAAGCCATACACAACCATATAAACACAAAATCAGAAATAGTAATATATAAGCAAAAACCAACAAGGTAAAAATATGCCCAAACAAACAAAAATAACAGTCATTTCATTTTGTAGTAACAACTTTGGGGTATGTGGCCTACCTTTAAGTGAGGATTGTATATCCAATGAGACTCTATTAAAGAAAACTAATTTTTTTTTCTTTTTGAGTGTTTGACACTTGGTAGTAGCCTCTGGGCTAGGGATGGAGGCTCATGTCTGCTTCCTCTGTCAGCGCAGGGACCCTATCTGGCTTGGACTCCTGTAGGCCCCGTGCATGCTGCCATAGTTTCTGTGAGTATATATGTGCATTACTCCTTTGACTGTTCCATTGTCTCCCATCCCCACTGCCTCTAACAATCTTTCTGCCTCTTCTGCAGAGTTCCTGAGTGCCGAGGGGAGGGGTCTGATGAGTACATCTTAGCACATTGTGCAGTTGTGAGTCTTTATTTTAGTTCCCGCTGCATGAGGAAACCTCTCTGATAATGGATTAGTGAGACACTGATGTATGGATATAGCAAATGTTTTTAGGGGTCATTCATTGCTGTGTTCCTTTGACAGAACAATAGTATTTTATTTTCCCCTAAAACAATAGCCTATCTAGTCTTAAGTTCGTGGCCACCTGAGCAGTGTCAGGAATGGGCCTTAAATCCAATCAGATAGTAGTTAATTCCACAACTTTTATCCTGCTATTTCACCATTCTATCTTGTAGGCAAGTCACCATTGTAGATGGAAGCATTTGTAGATAGGTTGGTGTCTACCTTTCTCCTCTGATAGCATGCAGAGTATCTTCCTGTACCATGAACTCATGAAGGCTCTTGTTAGGCATCACAGTGACTTCTCTGTGTTCAATGAGATGTGTAGATGTTGTTTTCCCAGCTGACTCTTAAAAACTGTTCAATGTTCATCAATAGGTAATTCAATTAAGAGAGCGAAAAATGTAGTGAAACTTTTAAAACCACAGCAACTGCTTCAAAGGCTGGAATACTGGCCTTTGCAGTTGTTCTTCTACTCCTTATGTAATGAAGAGAAGCCAGTTATTAAACAGGTTTGCAGTGAAAGGCTCCAGGATGCTACAGAGATGTCCAAGTAGACCCAAGACAACATCTGGATTTTAGTTGCATAAAAGCTTGTGTTTAGTCAAACTGTTACTGAAGGATATGTAACTATGGGGGGGGGAATAGTAAGTGTATAGTTGTTTCACTTTTCAGCAAAGTTATTACTAAGGTCGTGGTTAGTTCAAACATATGGGCCTAATATCCAGGAAATATAGAACTGTCAACAAGAAAGGATATATGTGGGAGAAGAAAGATGGGTCCTTCATTCTCTTAACTCAGTGCAATAAGATGCAATTTCTTGATGTTCCCCACACTTTCAGTTGTTTGTTGTTATCAACATATTCCACTAAATTTGATAACTTAGTTGTAAACATATGATTACTTTAACTATCACCAAGAAAAGAAGACTAAACTAATGAAATGCATTTATGTTTTTCATTTTGTACTCACTGAAACTGCTTATTGTAACTTATTTTTATAGACACAGAGAGAAAGAGAATGCCAGTTTTAACTGCGAAGGTTTCTTCCAAGATTGCCAATTGGCCAGGGTTGATAGGAATACTTCTCTGGTCTTTCCAGAAAACATAGTTCTTCTAATTTACTGTCTTGAATACTGAGGGGCTAGCTATGGTTAATGTAGCTATGGGTTGTGGTCCAGTTATAAATGAATCACATTTCTGCATCATTCTGTTTCCTGCACAAGCAATTACTTTTTCTTTTTTTTTTTAACTTGAATTGATTTTTAAAATATTTTCTATAATCGTTTACATTGTAATCCTATCCAGTCCTCTATTACCCCCTATTACTCCCCTCCCACTCCTGATGACTCCCTTCTTCTTCCCAGCTAACCCCTACCCTACTTTTATGTCTTTTTTGTTTATTTGCAAGTCCTGTGCTGGTAACTATAGTCAGTGATTGCAATCACCATGTCATGTACGAAAGACTATAATATTCCATAGCACTTCTCCCCATACTTTGACTATTACATTCTTTCTCCCTCATCCTAGTATCCAGCCAGGAGGCAGTATCCCTCATGGCTCCTACTGTACTTCCTTGGCTGTGAGTCATGGAACAGCAAGCAGGGCTGACTTCCAGTTAACGGTTGAGTTTCTGCACTGACATCTCTCAATGAAGGACTGTGACCTGCAAGTATAAGCCAAATAAATTCTCTCCACGAAGTTGTTACTGGCCAGTGCTTTATCACAGCAACAGGAAGGAATCTAGAACACATCCCTTTTTCTAAAATGTTCCCTTGGCCTTGAAGGGGAAAGCATAGATGTCCACGCTTAGGGCTGAGCATTCGACAGTCACTTATTCTCAGCACTTGTGCCACTTAGCTTTTGTGTTAACCATCACTCTCTGCAAAAGAAACTTCTCTTACAAGGACTGAGAATATCACCAGACAATTATTTCTTTTGGTGCAGAACACATAAGCATTTGGGAAAAGCAAAATGACAAATGGAACACATGCGAAATAGCAGCAAGGCATATAACTCAATAAAGTGACAACATAAATATCCAAGACTAGCAGGCACATGCTGAGCAAGGGCAGTAGTGTCACAGATTCCGTCTGAGAACTTCCTTAATGCCTTTGATGCTGGGAGATACCATTATTTCAATTTGCAAAATACAATCCTATTTTAAAAATCTATGATTATCAGCCCAGAAAGCTATCACATCCACATAGTCCAGTACTTAGGAGGCCAGGACAGGAAAAAGGAGGGGATTTAGAGTCTGCCTGACCTACAGTGTGAGACCCTGCCTAAAATGATAAAGGAAAAAAGACAGGGGAGTTGGGCTAAGGATATGATTCGGTTGCTGAAGTGCCTGTTGCACAAGCAGGAGGGGCTGAGTTTTTATCCCCAATGCCAGGCACAGCTGCAAACAACTGTAATCCCAGGCTGGGGTCACAGGTCATGGAGGATGGTAGATCCCTGAAGCTTAGTGGTCAGCCAGCATAGACAACTTGATGAACTCTAGATTGAGTGACAGGTCTTATTTAAAAAATTAAAAACAATAAGAGAAGAGGGGCTGGAGAGATGGCTCAGCAGTTTAGAGTATATACTGCTTTTTCAGAGGACCTGAGTTTGTTGCCAGCACCATGTCAGGCGGCTGGAAACCACATGTAACTCCAGTTTCAGGTTATCCAGCCCCTTCTTCAGGACTCCATGGCCATCTGCACTCAGGTGCACTTATTCACACAGAAATGCACATTTTCTAATTAATAATAATAATAATAATAATAATAATAATAATAATAATAATAATACACATTTTAACAATAAAAGAGGAAGATATCCAAAGTCATCTTATGGATGTACACATATACACATAAAGTCAACCTATGAGAAATATAAAGGATGTGGTAAGTTATTACCAAAGGATCCAATAGGCGAACTCCAGATTACAGGAAACTGGGTCAAACAAACGTTTCTTCACTTCAAATGAATTATAAAGGAGAAGAGAGAAACCGTTGATTAAAAGTGACTTCAAAGACATTTTTGAAATGTGTCAATCTTAATGCATTGAGATATCCATGAGGCAACTTAAAATTTGGATACTGATTAAAAATTTAAACATATTTGGGTTCTGACATTTCAGGTGTGTTAATGGCACTCTGGGGCTGAGCCTACTGAAGTATGGTTGCCTTTCAGGGAGGCATGTTACAGCATTTAACAGAAATCATGGTGTGAAATGTGAGGTTTGCTTCAAAAGACTGTTGGAAAGAAGAGGTGAATAGAGAGTGGTTACCAGGTTTGGCTTCTAGAAAGGCCCCAGATGACTGTCTCCTGGTTGGTTTGCTGTCACTTCCCCTATGGTGGGCAAGAATGGGAGGATTTTTTTTCTGGGGATTAAAATATAATAAGAATATGAGATGTCACCTTATCCACACTATGACATTCTCTTTTGTTCCCTTTCTTGGGACACTTTGAAGAAGCAAGCCACCCTGAAGGGAGCTGCTGCACAGAGCTGCCCCTATGAAAGAGATAAGAAGGCAGTCTGAACTAATTCCTCATGAGAAACTGAGAGTTGCCCAGATCTACTGGGTCAGCCTGAAAAACCAGCAATTCACAGAACCTTGAGATGAGTGTAGCCTTGGGAGAGATCAATGCACAGAATCTTAAGAAGCCCAGTACATGTGTTTGAGAGCTGCTAAATGTAACAGGTAATTTTACCCCCACAAATGACAAATATTGTATAGAACAAGATTGGCCCTGGTTTCCTGATTCTTGGGATTGGGTGCCAAATACGCAGCAGTTCATTTACTATTCTAGCCACTTGTGGATATGTTTCAGATTCCTCCATGAAAAAGATATCTTTACAAGGAACCAGTGAAATCTGCCAATAACAATCCCAGGATTTCCATGTCTCCCTTCCTTTAATGAAAGCTTTACCAGTTCCTGATAGATAGAGTTTCTTCCCTCATTTCCTGCTCAGCTTCCTAATGCTGCTCCTAAAGCTGCAGCATTTGCTGAGTATGGACCCAGGATAAATGAGGAATGGCCCAATGCACAGACTTCCAAGTGAAACACTGAGGAAAAAGCCCTCACATATAACTTTCGTTGTTGTTTAGGGGAATGGTAGTGGGACGGATGCAGTAACAAGAGTCAGAATAGAGAGGGGGTACAAGAAAGGAAGGACACAAAGATGCTTTGGCCTTGCACTAAGAAAATACATTTTTCCAGACTGTAGATTCATTGAAGAGTCTTCTTTCTTTCGGTTTTGTCCAATCTTCTTTAGTATTAGCCATTTTGCTATTTTTAAAAACCTTTCCTGGTGGAGAAATAGAAAACCTATAACACAAGAGTCAGCTGTTCCTCCCTGTCAACACATGTGGAACATGTTTGAGATCATGGATGCAAACAGCAGAATCTAAGCACTGTGGGAACACAGAGTGAGAATGAGTGGGATTTTGCATTGCTACTGAGCATGAAGCTCATCAGAGGTCCAAGTTTATAAGGTCACAGCTCGATAAAATTTAACAAGTATTTTAGAAGAGCTATAAAATGTTTTTTTTAATCAAACCCACATGTAATTTTCTTATCTTCTTTTGACAGGAATGATTTTAAATTAGCTATTTGCCACTTTGTTCTCATAAAAAATGGTTATAAGATGTGACTCACAGGGGCCTAAGTTATGTAGAAATGCTACAATGAACTATGTTGCGTGTCAGCTGTTGGGGACAAATAACTGTTCATCCCTGGTAACTGCCTTTTTTCTGTTGTGGTCCAGCCTACTGTGTGTAAATAATTCACCACACAGGCTCCAGGTGGGGTTACCAGGGTGTGGATTTGAGCTCTGCCACTAAACTAGGCACAAACTCTCAGAAAATCATTTCCCATGCTCCCAGCTGTACTGTGTTCACCTACAAGAGGGTAGGATAATAATGTAGTTAACTACTTCTTTTGTTAAGGACAAAAGGAATACCATACATAAATGACTTAACAGGAAACAACAGCCTCAACAAGTAAGACTGACCCCTCTCTGCCTATCACTGTTCTGATTACCAAATTACCTGAACCAGTTCTCTTCTGGCACATGAATTTGAATTAGAGCATACAGTGAGATAAACCTCCCACTCTTTTCCAGTTGATATTTGATGTTAAAACCAAGGAAGTAAAACCAGGAAGATGTACATAAGCATATGATTGGCTTCATTAAGATCTCAATGTCCCCTTAGTTTCTCAACTAAGAACAATGGTCGTGAGGAAATGATTGGCATCTGAAAGTGTATTGATTGTCATAACTGAGTACATGTTCTTCATATCTAATGGGTAGATATCAGAAAGGATGATAAACCCCCTACAATGTGCAGGATCTACCTGGAAACAAAGAATTACCCAATAGGAGATTCAAGAGTGCCAAGACTGAGAAACTGTCCTAGTAACAGGCAAGAACAGAATTCTTCCTTTAGTTGTCCTTTAACAGTTTGGGGCAAGCATCTATCTACCAAAAAACTAAGTCTATTCTCAGACTCTCTTTATGGAACTAAAGATTTCTTAATCAGGTTAAGCAAGAGTTCAGAGGGCTTCTCTCTAGGCCCTGTCAGCTAGAAGACTTCACTGAGGAGAAGGGGGAAGAACCAGTATGCAGTGAGTAAAGAGATCATCACACAGTTCCTTTATACTGTGGTGGCAAATGTTCTTTGTTTCATAAATGTGAAACTTCTTAATACACAGTGCTACAGTTCATAGCCTAGAGCTAGCTCATCTGTGTCCACTGGACCAACCCCATTGGATGTCTAGAGTCAGTGGGAGAGTATCAGAGTGAGACAGTTGAAAGACTTTAAGTAGCTAGCTCTGCAATTCCAACAGGTCCTACTTCCATGCCAGTCAAAACAGTAAGAACTGTTTCTTTGGCTATTTCTCTAGTAACAGCCACAGCAGAACTCCTCCCCCCCACACACACACACACACACACACACACACACACACACACACACACACACACCACTAACTACCATAAATTTCTCAATCCCTATTATTTGAAGAGCTTGAAACCGGAAGCGCTGTTTTTCCACATTGAAAATATTTGAATGGGCTGTTTGACAGCCTCTCAGAAGAGCACCCATCCAACAGCAACAAACCCTGTGCAAACAAATCAAGTGATGCAGAAATCCTCTGCACTGGAGCATGGGGGAGGCCTCCACACTGACACTGTAGGCAAGCCAAGTTTTCATGTACTTGGATGGCTGACCTCCAACTTCTGACATATTCATTATATTCCAGCATGTCGGCTGCAGATTGTATTGAAGCGATGACAGCTACAAGACAGCCAACGAGGAATGTGGCCATTCTGGCAACAGGTGGCCTTTCAGTTGTACTGGGAAAGTTAATCTAGTTTATCATCAAAGTATATTATGCTCAAAGAGTGTCAGTTTTGAGCACTCCAGTGACAGATCAAATAGAGAAAGCACTCTTCCATGGAACCTGACATTTGGGGGAGACTTAACTCGTTCATACCACTTCATTGTTTACACTTGATCTGTTAAGTTGCTCAGTTCTTTCAAGGTTTACATTTCAGGTTCCAAATTATGGTTCATGTCCTTTGTCAAATGCTGACGGAGGCAACCACGATCACACTTTTCACAATCAAGCACGTCTATGGTTAGGGAATTTTTCAGTGTGCATAATTTGTCAGCAGAAAAAACGTTCTGAAGAACAAGCCAACACAAAGTTGTGTTTGTATCCACATATACTGACTCACGGTCTTTGATGACTTTTGAATCAGACAAGTTCAAACTGGCTCTGCTTAAACACATTCATAATATAATTATTAAAAATGATTAGCAAAATTTGAGCATTGTCAGGGCTCACAATGGGGAGACTAACTTCTGGAAAGTGATGACTTCTTGCTGGGCTTAACTTTAGATGATGCCAACACATCCTTCAGTCTTTCTCACATTCCCCAAAGTCTGGGATCCACAGTGCTCGGTGGTAATGTTTACTCGCTCATCTCATTGCATGGCTGCTTTCCAAACAGATGGATTATGTTTTGCTATACTTTGGACTTCATTGAAAGATCTCTTAATACTTCTAAAACATAGGAAGGCAATTAAAACACCCATGTGCCTTGTAGAAAATCACTTTGGTTTGCTTAGACACCTTCTAGCCTATTGGCTGACTCTTTATATAAAGAATCTTGGTGTAGGAGGAACACAACAGTGCTGTTGGTGTGCTTACTTCTTTGTGAATTCTTCTTTCCTAGGGAGAGGCTAAGACATCTAATTCATCTCTATAATACACAACTTACTTTCTGCCCTTGAGGATACAAACTAAACATCGAAAGAGGACACCTCTCTATGGTATTTCAATCCTGGTCTGTCTGGACGGTACTGAAGAATCTTAGAAGCACCAATGTACTCAGCTCACTGCTAATGGTTCTGAAGCAAATGTTGAGCTTTCACCTTGCAATTCTACAAGTACCACTGTGGGCAATGGTCAAGCTGAGGACCCTTCAGATCCACAACCTTCAATCACACAGTCCTCTGGTTATTGAACACTTCAGAGAAAAAGAAACATTGACACAGGTAAGGAAACAAAGTTGACGTGACTGTCTCCTTCTATAACTGCTCCCTCTGCTTTTTGCTTAAAATACAGTACTAATCACTTTATTTCATTTAAAGAATCACTAAGCTAGCAAGATTGCTCAGGGAGTAAAAACCCTTACTGCCCAAGGGTACCAGGTACATATATGCTTCACAGACATACAGTCAAGCAGAACACCTACAAGAAAATTAAAAATAAGTCATTTTTATAAAAAGATTGAAGAAGAAAAAATTTCATGAAGTTGTCATCTGACTTCCACACAAATGCAGTGCAGGCATGTGCATGTACACACACACACACACACACACACACACACACACACACATAATAATAATAATAATAATAATAATAATAATAACAAATAAAAATTCAAAAGAATTATTTATATAATAATGCTAATGATATGTGCCAGACACTATTCTTAGTACTTTCCATATGTATTAAGATATTAATCCTCATAAATGAGCTAGATGCTATCATTGTATCTGTTATGCAAGTGAAAGAAATGATTATAAGTTCTGATTCTAAAACTGGGAGATCAACTTTATTAAATAAATAAGATCCTGAATATTTAAAACTATTCAGAGCAAATTTACTTATGTTAGAGAACTAAAAAATGTGATTCTTCACACAAAGATAAATTACACTGCCTTTAAGAATTCCAGTGTTTATAATTATTATAGAATTAATTTAAAATGTAAGATGTTGGGTTCAGAAAGTGTGACTGATACTATTATGTAGCTATTTCCTCCAAATTGAAATATTACTTCCTGGAAGAAGAGAGAGAATAATAAGACTCAGAAAGCAAATAAACCTCGTAAGTCTCAGGATGTTCCTGAAACTTAGAAGTCTGATAGATCTCCCCCAATGCTGCATAAGAAGTAACATTTTCCTGAGAAAAATAGACTCTAATCTGCCCAGCTTCCATCAAGAATCTCCAGGACTATAGTTTTCAGGGCTGTCCACCATATTTATGTGGACTTTTCATTAAGCTAGACTTGAGAGGAGCTATTTCTTTGTTCTGCTGTTGGTACCCTATGTAGGGTGAATAGACATTTGCTCATTTACCCCAGGAAAAGCCACATAGCAGACACAGTAATAATAATAATAATAATAATAATAATAATAATAATAAATACCTCATGTTCACAAATGTCACATTTCAACAAGAAGAATGTAAAATTTATAGGAACAAAGAAACACAAATAAAAAAATGGCATTAAAATGTTAAATTGCTAAAGCTGGGGAGATAACTCCATCAGTAAAGAGCTTGTTTAGCAAGCATACAAATCTGAATTTAATCCCCAGAACACATGTAGAAATGTCAGATGAGGTGGCATATATTTGTAATCCCAATGCTGGGGAGACATAAATAGAAGGATTTCTGGAGCTCACTGAAGAGTCACTCTGACCTAATTGGTGAGCAACAAGCCAATGGAAGACTTGATCTCAAAGGAGGCAAATGGCATTCCAGAGGAAAGTACACCTGCACATAACAGACATCCACCTGTGGACACACAAACACAAGCATGTGTGCATGAGCTTTTAAAATTGTGTTTAAGAATCTTTATGAGTGAGGATAATAATAATAATTTGTATCATAAAAAAGTACAATCGTCTGCATATTGGTTACATTCCTTCTTATAATTATTTATTTTGTAATTAAGATGCATGGAAATTTCAAGTGGAAAATGAATTAAAGTATATCTTTGAAAGTTGGTGTTGAAAATAGCATCTTCCCTAGTCCATAGTGTATAAAACTGGGGTTTTTCAAGCTGTACTTTGCCATGAGTGTCTCCATTTTACAAGCAGTTTTTGATTCCATTTTGAGGATGAACGATGATTGCAGGCTCAGAGTGAACTCAGAAACTGCACCATCTGCCAAGAACCATTCATTCAGCATTGTCTAATAAGTGTCTTATCCCTGGGAATAGAAAAAGAGGCATCCTGTAAGTGTACTGGGAGAATTGGTGACATGGGGCCACATGGACATAGCAAAAACAAATCAAGGGAACTGGATCCAAGGACTTAATGAGCTCACCCAACCAAAGAAAGGGTGTTGTCTTAGTTGGGATTTTTATTGCTGTGAATAGACACCTTAACCACACAACTCTTCCAAAAGAAAGCATTTAATTAGGTCTGTTTTATAGTCCATTATCAGTGTTCTAGGAAGCATGGCAGCACACAGGCAGACATGGTGCTGGAGAGGAACTGAGAGGTCTACATCTGTAACCACAGGCAGCAGGAAGAGAGAGTGACACTGAACCTAGCTTGAGCTTCTAAAACCTCAAAGCCCACCCTCTGAGACACACTTCCTCCAACAAGGCCACACGTCCATCAAGGCCACTCCCTATGAGTCTACCAGGGCCATTTTCATTCCTTTCTTTCCTTTTTTTTCTTTTTTGATTTTTTTTTCAAGGCAGGGTTTCACTGTGTAGCCCTGGTTGTCCCGAATCTCACTCTATACACCAGGCTGGCCTCAAACTCACAGAGATCCATCTACCACTGCCTCCCAAGTGATTGGATTAAAGGCACATGCTACCATGGCCAGCATGGGGACCATTTTAATTCAAACCACCACAGGTATCACTACCCCCCCCCAACACACAAAGTGATAGACACTGCAATGGCATGGCCCCAGAACAACCCATCATCTGATATTTGGTGTGTATATCAAGGCTCAAGGACTCCTCTACTGGTCTCAGTCTCCTGATATTGATGTCCATCCCCCTGTTTACCCATATGGACCTGACCCTCCATTTTCTAGCCCTGGACCATTTTCTGCTCCAGACCTACTTTGACCTTATACCTCCCAGCTGAACTCTGCAGCTGTGCTCTGACATCTGACATCAGCAGCACCAGCTGCAGCTCCACCAGCAGCCCTCTCCTGGCACTGGTCTAGTTCACTATTTTATTGACATAGAGTCTTTCTCAGCCCATATCTAAAACCTCTTTAACTCTGCTAGGGCTGCTTTAACTCACATTAATTCTGGAATCTGTATCTACTTATATAGACATATTCAGTGTGTGCTGGTGATGTGTGATATGGGAGATAATATTAGCAATTAAGATTGGAGTAAAGAATTTGAATTTGCCTCAGCCAGGCTAACAGTTCCTGTCACCGAAACTATAAGCCTTGTGAACGTATTGCTATTCAATAAAGTCTACATTGTGAAAAGACACAAACTCATTTGACTATGTTTGTAGTGTAGTGTGTTCATAACAGCATTATAGTGTTAATTTTCCTGTTTTTTTTTACTCTTTGTATTTTATTTTTTTCTATATATTACGTTCATACTATCATGAAAACTTTAACAACCTCATTCTGCACATGTGCCCATCTCAGGCTGTATATTGTGAAGACAATGCTTTTGCAGCCCAGGACCCTACATTCCTAGAGCTAGGTTCCTCAAGTGAAATGAACCCACCCTGAAGGCTGTTAGAAAACCAGTTCCCAAAAATCCAGGGAACCTAAGGAAATCACTAGTAAATGCAATATGGTCATATGTGGGAGCATAATATAGAATCTACCCGGGGATGTGTGGGGTGCATGAACCAGGTCTACATCTTGGAAGAGCAGAAAAAGAAGAGCTGGGGCAGAGTAAGTTCAGAAAGGACTTCACATCCTTGGAATTGCTGTGGCATGTGCGCAAGATAGTCACAATAGCTTAAGGTAGGATTGTAAGATTGTGCCTGGTTGTTTTTAGATTCCTAGTATAACCACGCAAATCAGTTACATAGCAAGGAAATGTTAGTTCTTGACAGCTAGGGTAAGATAACCTATGCAACTGCCTATTTCTTATCATATCAATAAAATCAAGACCCCTCTAACATTCCAAGCACCACATGGACCCAGGTGCCCAACCAGAACAAGATTGAAGGGCTTAATGCCCATAGTTATTGTCAAAAAGCTAAAATGCCCAAGCCTGGTGATGCAGGTCTATCATTCCAGTTATTTGGAGACTGAGGCAGGAGGATTATAAATTCATGGCCTGCCTGGACTATAGAATAATTTCAAACTCAGCCACCAAACACTCCACGCAGCTGCAGGTTCTGGGTAACAGTGAAGGCCCAAGATGAGTAATGGTTCACTTTCTGGATCACACCTCCTCAAAGGACTACCATGGTCCATGATGCTGTCAGAGGCCATGTTGTAGTATGTGGTCCATGATGCTGCCCCAGGTCATAATGAAGCTCAAATCCATGTGGACATATTCAGTCTGCGCAGCTGACTGGAGCCTTTGTGATGTCCTTGTGCTTTGCTGCCTCCGGGGGCCATATTGATATGAATGGTCTTTGTAGCCACATGAGACCATATTGCCGCTCATGGTCCATCCTGCCCCTGAGGGTCAAGTCTGAATCCCTGGTCCTAGTGCAGCCTGTGTCTGTGTTGATGTCTTTGTTCTGTGTTGCAACCAAAAGCCATGTGGTTGTCCATGGTTTGTGCTGCCACCTGAAGCCATGCTGATGTCTGTGGGCCGTGATGTCACTGAGGGTCATATTTATTGGAGTGACCTGTGCTGATACCTGAGTCCATGATTTTGTCTAGGTCCTTACTGTTGCTGAGGGCCACATCTGGGTCCAAGATTCTACTGCAGTTGGCGACTGTGTTCACAGTCTGTGCTGTCCCCAGAAATTGTTTGAAAGCCCATGATCCATGCTCACACTAACGATGAAGATCAAAGAGTCTACTTTTGTTGTGATATCAATGATTGCAGATGCAGTTGAGAGGCAGGGGCATTGGGAGGCTTCTGGAACAACTCCTATCCCTACACTAACCCCTCAAAAGTAAAAGCCTAGACAGAAAGCTACCCAAGATAACTCTCAAAACATCTGATGTGGAAGCTGAAGTGTAGCTCTCCCCAAGTTATGGCTTCTGGTGGTAGTGCAGGAGGGGGAAGAACTCATTTCTATTTACAAGTCAGGCCACTGAGAGTTTGACCAAGTTCCAGTGAGTTACAGATAACCCAAAATAAACTTTCCCCTGTCTTTATTTTTTATTCTTACTTTTTTGTTTACTTTTGAGGGGAGAGGTCACAAGGGTGGGAGTGCTGACATGGAAGGACTGGGAAGTAAGTGTGATTGGGGTGCATGGTATAAAATTCCCAGAGAATCAATAAAAAGATAATGTTGAAAAAAAGGATATGGAAAGAGGACATGAATAATAATTTCTCAGATGATACACAAAGAGTTAACAAATACATGTAAAATATGTACATAAATGCATGTACAAATGCTCAATGTTGCTGAAAATAGAGACACAGATCAGAACCACAATGGGATCAGATCAGAACCACAATCTTTCCACTCCTGGCAGAATGGATATTGTCAAGAAGACACAGGCAGGAGTTACTGGTGGGGGTGTGAAGAAGAAAAAAACCTTTGTACACTGTTGGCGGGGATGTAAATCAGTGTCACCTTTGCAGAATAGTATAAAGAAGAGCCTTAAAATCTAGAAATAGTATGATTCAGCAATCTCATTTCTAGGTACTTGCCAGGAAGCCTTAAAATAAGAGTGCTAAGGATGAAGCAGAACTAAACACATTCTCCCTATAGTGAATAAAGCAGCAATGAACAATGGAACCAACCTAGCTTTCCACCAACAGACAAACGGATAATGAAAATCTGGTCCAGATGGAAAATGGAATACTGTCAGGCTCCAAGGAAAAATAAAATCGCAAAGTTTTCAGGAAAATGAGGGGACTTAGAACGCATAATAATGAGAGGCCACACAACCTCAGAAAGAAAAAAACCTGCAATTCTCCCTCATCTGCATATCACATACTTTCATATCTGTTGTGTTAAAAATGTGCACGTGGGTGTGGTACAGTGTGAAGAAAGGAGAACAGGAAAGGGTACCTGTTAGGGGAGGAGGAAGGACTGGATGCAGGTAGCAGACAGATACAAGTTGTAAAAGACAATACAAAGTTCTCTGTCATGGAACTTTCAGATATGGGTGGTAGATAAGCGCATAAAAATGTATTTGATAGTGAAAATATAGAATCCAAATTTTAACTCCACAGCTTCAGAATGGATATTCTGACTGTACTGAAGTTCATTTCAGATGTATAGATTTGAGTTCAGGTTAATTTTACCATGTGATTTTTATTTGCAAGATCTTTACAATAAAGTTTAAAGGCTGGTAAGAGGGCAGGCTTCTGCACTCCCAGCTTCATAGCAGTGCTATTCGTAGAGCCACATCACGGAATCAGCCTACATACCCTAATGAATGAATCCATTTTTTAAAAGAAGCAGTATAAAAATGTGATGGTTTGTTTGCATTGATTGGCAACATGACAGGATCTGGGATAACCTTGAAGCCAAACCTCTGGGCGTGACTGTGTGGGATTATCTAGATTAGGTTACTTGAGATGGGAAGACTAACACTAAGTGTGGCTGGAATTGGGCCTGCATAAGAAAGAGAGAGAGAGAGAGAGAGAGAGAGAGAGAGAGAGAGAGAGAGAGAGAGAGAGAGAGAGAGAAGGTAGCTCACCAAAGCCTTCCTCTCTGTGTGTTGCTTGACCCAGGCACTTGCCACCATGTTGTTGCTACTCTCTGCCTTCCTCACCATGGTAGACTTCTTCTTGAACTAGAAGTCAAAAATGAACCTTATTTCTTTCAGTTGCTTAGATGAGATATTTTGTCTCCGCCACAGGAAAATAGCTAATACAGTTTACAAGAGAAGAATGCTCTGCTTTTTTGGGGGGGGGGCGGGGGAGAGGTTTGGTTATCTGTAAGAGTGTAGATGGAGCCAGGGAAGTAAAATCAGTCAAACACACATGCTCTATAATCTCCCTCATGTAGGGACTCTCCAACAACTGAAGCTGCAAACGCATAGAGAATAGTGATGGCCAGAGGCTTAGGGATGGAGGTTATGATCAAAGAATATTAAGTTTTAGTTAGACAGGAAGAACAAATTTGATTTTTGTATAAACAATCAATAATTCCAGACAAAGCAAATTATTGAGTGTTTTACAATTCAAAATTGTTGAGAACAAATTCTGATGTTATTATTACAAAAATGTTTAATAGTAAGGCAACTGAGATGCAAATTAGCTTTTTTTGATCATTTCACTCGGTATTAAAAATTAGACCATTACTTTATACCCCCAAATATATACAATTACAAATCATCAATCCATAAATAAATAAATTATGAAAACATAAAATCAGTTGGCCATAATTTCTGAAAGTGGCTATATAAAAATTTAATATCAGATATTAAGATGCCAATCTTGATGAAGTGGTCCATCTACCTACCCATCAAGATGCCTAATCCATGTATTTATTTTATCTAAGCTATACTGAGCTGTTTTGAATTAATACTTTTTCCATTCGACTTTCCAAACTTTCATGTTACAAATGTCATGTGTAAGAACCATATATCTACTTTTGTAATTAACCTTTTTTAGTTTATTTTTTTGAAACAGGGTTTCTCTGTGTAGCCCTGGCTGTCCTGGAACTAACTCTGTACACTAGGCTGATCTCAAACTTGGAAATCTGCTTGCTTCTGCCTCCTGAGTACTGGGATTTAAGGCATATGCCACCACAGCTCAGCTAAGTCATTGACTTCAATATACCAAATTTAGGAGACATACCTATATTTGTTGTGTTATTTCTTATTTCATGCTTGCTATTTGTAACACTTTTGTCTTTTACTGGTGCACACAGGAAGCTTGCTGCCTGAGCATCCTTCTCTTTTAGAAACTGAATCTTTGCTTTCTGGTTCCTTTGGAGTTCTTTTCCTGTCTCATGAAATGTAATAGCATGGATTATATTTTAGTCATCTTAAAGTTATTTAAAGTTAACTTTATTTCCTCAAGCTTCTTAAATTCAGTTGTTTTTTTGAACCTACTAATTATTGGTCTGGTTTTTTTTTTCCTAGTATGTTTTATAATTGTGGATTATAAACCCAGGTTCACTTGCACTTTATAGTAAGTGTGATGACTAATCTTGGTTGTCAAGTTGACTACACCTGGAGTCAACTAAAACCCAAGCAGCTGAGCAGGTCTGTGATGAATTTTCTTGAATGAATCCTTTAAGGTTGGAAGAGTTATCCTAAATCTAGGTCATACCTTCTGGTGTCGGCCTACATAAAAGGACATGGAAGATGAAAGAAGCCTTTTGGTTTTGTTTGCTTGCTCTCACTTTTGCTAGCAAACTCACCTACCCTGTTCACTGTTATTCAAACCTATTTCCATGAGAAAAGTGAAGATTGGCAGTTCTCTAGGACTTCTCTGGACTTTGACACCAGATTGGAACTGCAGTGTGTGTGTGTGTGTGTGTGTGTGTGTGTGTGTGTGTGTGTGTGTGTGTGTTCATTCTATCAGTTCTGTCCCTTTAGAAAACCCTGACTAACACATTGAGATTACCAAAGGGATGGTTGATACAGTGTTCCTCTATAAGAATTTCTTGTCTGAGGAAAGATGGCTCAGTGCTTAAGAGTACTAACTGCTCTTGCAGAAGACCCAGGTTCAACACCTACATTATGGCAACAGCCATCTGTAATTTCAGCCACAGGGAATCCAATGCCCTCTTCTGATCTCCATGGGCACCAAGCACTCATGTGGTGTACATACATATGTGCAGACAAAATATTCATATGCATAAAATAGAAAAAATAAATTCTGAAAAATAAAGTAACTTCATGTTTACTGTTTTTTAACCAACAAGAACTATTGACAAGCACTAATCAATTTTATAAATTCTTGGTTCACAGAATATAAATTTATAAGAGTATCATAATAAGCCCATTTGAGGACACTTATAATCATAAGGTTTTGATTCTTCCATTTGGAATTCAAGTCAAAATGACAGATACAATGTTTTTATCAAGCCTTTCTAGGCTGGCAGGTGGCTTGGTTTGCATTTCCTTATGGTTGTTCTTTGCCCAATACTGTTTTTATTTGGGCCATTCTTATCGGGTACCTACATGTGGTAATACTCAGTTGATCTTTTATGTCATCTCTGTACATGGTTGAGATTCACCTTTTGATATTAAAATATATGTCCAGCAACTTGAGATCCAAAACCCCACCAAGTAGAGAAGCCACTTTCCCCACTTGGGAAGTCACTTCCCTCACCATCCTCAGTGATCTCCTCAATAGTCTCCAGTGTTTCTTTTTCTTGAATGTTCACAACTTCTTTTACAAATATGTTTATTGCATTTTGCTAAAATGTTCTGCTGCTTTATAGACCCCAAGCTGTCGTGGGGTAAAGATCCCAAGGACCACTCAACAAAACCAATCTGAAGTTGAGAGTCTTCATTAAGCCTGCTAGCAAATTCCTGTACAGAAACAGTTCTCACAACTTAGCCCAAACTTCCTTCTACAGAGATCTTTTAAAGAAAAAAAAAATACAAAAAAAAAAAACAAAAAAAAACAAAAACAAAAACAAAACACATTTCCTGGTTGGCAGCTGTCAGGGAAGTAGAGCAAGCAAGCAGTTTAACAGAAGCAAAAAGTGGCAGTTAGCTGGACCATCTTGACCTCAAGTCCCTAGGACAGGGTTGGGCAATTTTTTTAGGGACATTCCATAAGAAATGATTGTGGGGTCAGCTCTGAGACAGACCTTCGATGGCTGCAGCAGGGATATGATGGAGAAAACTTAGCCCTGTCATAAAGTTATTATTACCACGGTTATTTTGTCATTTAGTCTTCCATATTTTGCCAGAAATTGAAATCCTATGCAATTTTCTTTAAAACCTAATATATTAGTCTCCCTTATACATTTTTTGCTGTTGCAAACTTAAGTACTGTCCCTGAATAGTTTACTTTCACTCCTGGTAGAAATGCCTTTCTTGTTTGTGGTTGCAGTGGTCCAGTAACTCATGTTTTCTCCATATGCTGCTGTGCATCATCTGGTCTTCCTTCCTCTCTGTCTTCCTTTGTATGTGGCAAGCCTCAGCATGAACTGGCTATGTATCAAATTTCTTCTCTATCCTGTTTATCTTTCATGGACGGTTCCTCAGAGTATTTCTCTGGTATGGCTAAGTCTACATCTCTACTCAAGAGACATGGTATTTGCCAGTTATAGTTATGTGTTTGTTTCACACACAGAATGGCACCTCTGCATAAATTACAGTAACTGACCTCAGATTTTGTGTTTCTGGGAAGATGTTACTATCCATTCACCAGGAATTGTATGCTCTTTGATATAAAGAGCCTACAGATTATGAAATACTTGTGATTAATGTTATTATTGTGAGATTCCTAAATGTATAGAAATTCCTTGCAGAATTACCAAATTAAAGCAGCCTTCTGGAACCCCCTGAGGCTGGGTATGTGAGAAGTGCATGGCAGTACAGCTTCTCCATGGAAGAAAGCTTTGAGCTGAATGTTCCTTCCTGAGTCCTCCATACTAACTACCAATGACTCTGGGGGAGAACACCATGCTTTCCTTTCAGGGATCCCAGCACTCCTGAAACCACACCCCAAACAGGGCATTTCCTCAGATACAGTCTTTGGGATGGTTCTTTCCAGACATTATCAAGTTATATCTCAGGGTAAATTTTTAAATGTTTTTATAATTGTAAAGTATTACTTATAGATTACATGACCCATTTCTCCATTAAGTTGAGGTTTGGATACATTTAATTGTTACCTTTGTCTCTATCTACATTTTCCTTTGGGTTCAGTGGGCACTCCCTTATTTCTTTGTCACAATACTGGCAATCCTGAAGTATATGATGAGAAGTAGTGGTGCACACCCAGTACTTGGGATGCGGCAGGCAGATCTCTATGAGTTTGCAGCCATCCTAATCTACATAGCAAGTTCCAGGACAGCCCAAGCTACATTGTGAGACCCTGTCTCAAAAAAATAAAAAAACAAGTGAAATAATAATAATAATAATAATAATAATAATAATAATAAGTTACTAATAATAGTGAGAAGCCTAAGAGTTACTCACTCTCCCACTTGATGCCTCCAAATTTAAGCCACTTTAAAAAGAATTGCATGAGAATAATTTTTTATTAGATATGCTCAAAGATAAAAGCAAATCTGAAATAATTATTCTTTTTATTTTTATAGATGATTCAAAATGTAATTTAAATTCACTTTTATATAGATCGATTTATATGTTCATGCTATCCATAAGTGTTATCCTTTGGGAGGAAATGTAATATCTATTAGTCTATATGTAATTTAGAAAAAATACACAATTAAGTAATTGTATAATTAGATTTATTTCTTGTTGTTAAATCATTTCAATATTAAACTGCCATATTAGCTAACTGACTAATTTTCGATTGAAAGAATAAACTTTTAATTGAATAAACAAAATCTTAAATCTCAAATACAGGCAAATAAAATACAAAAATAGGAAGGTGTAGGGAATAGAGTGTTAATTAGCCTTTGGTATTATAATGAAACAAATGTTTGTTGGATTTTTTAAAGCAGAACACCACCAAAAATGGCATTATGTATATTTTCAAAATTCATCAAAATAAAAAAATTTAAGAAATTACATAGAAGTCTCTTTCAATAATCTTCAGTTCAGGAAACTATGTACCAAGACATTCTAAGCAGTCTTACTTATAGTATTTTAGGTAAGTACAATCTAAATATTAGCTATGGGTACAGTGTTTAGTAAATTATTTAACATTAACGGGATGAGATGTGGTGTAGGGTAAAGACACTAATTATATTGTAACATATAAAACACTTATAATTAATCTTCTGAATACTCATGAGTTCTCTTTTCAAAATTTCCAGGCTAGGCCAAATTCTAGAATTCCTCATGACTAAGTGAAATGAGAAGGGACTTAGGAAAGACACCCTTTCATGGTCGGTCACTGCAAGGGACCTTCGCCCCAGTATCTTCTTTGCCATAGGATCAAAGTCAAGTTTTTGGTTTAGCATTAGCTAAGATAAAAAATATTGAGTAGGAAAAGAAAACGTTTTGAGCCCATAAGAGAAGTTTCAAAATTTAAATAAACTCAAACTATACTCCAGAGCCCACAGAAATCAGCAGAGTTGTGGATCTTAGACATCCAAGGAGCAGAGAGACTGTCAAATTGACAAAGTATGAGTTCTCTGATGTCTTCCTTTTTAACTGAAAAGTAGCCTGTTTTTCAAAACACAGAGGTGGGATGGGAGAATCTTGAGTGCAGCAACAGTACATAAGGAAATCGACCCTGACCTGTGGAAAGGGAAGGAGAGAAAGGGCAATGTTAATAAGAGGATACTCACGTCGTTGGTTTCTTGACATTTGTCTTTGGTTTTAAGATTGGCAAAACTGAATGAAGAACAAATGTTTATGGACTCTTGAGGAAAACGCAGAAATTATAGTAGAATCTATAAATATATACAGATCAAAACTGTGAAATTCCCCTTCTGGCTTTTTTTATGTCTCCCTTCCATCTCATACTATGGCAGTGAAGTTTCTTATGTTGTTCAAGGTAACTGACACATCAGACAGCCTTCATTTTGCCCATGACCACTCTTTGAAGGAGATGCAATATCTAGCCCATAGAGAAGGCTTTGTTTCCATGGCAACTGATAGATATTTGGCCACACCCTTCCAGATGGCAAAGGTGTCCATTTATGAAAAGTTATGGGTAGCTGTGTGTTAAGAAGGATCTAACAGTGGTTGCTTAGCAAACTCACAAGTACAGTCAATGTTATTACCCCTTCACATTCCAGAGTAGCTAGAAGGAATGCTGAAGAACAAAGGGGGTCAGAAGAGTATACAAATGAAATGTACCAACAAATGCAAGATTCACACTGTGTTCAATGACTTCATGTTGAAATTAAATAACAAGCATGTTTACTCAAAAATTTGCAGTTTTCCCACATAACAGAAGCATTTCTGCACATGTGCTTCCTCAAAACACACACCTTTTTTTCTTTTGTGTGATGTTATTAATGACTGAACTTCATGGTCGATGACCCTTGGAAATGTGTATGTAGTCAACACTTTGATCCTTGAATTCCACATGCAAGGAGCCAACCAAACTCCAACTGAAAATATTTGAGGAAAACAATTATCTCCACTGGACATGTACAGATGGTTTTCTTCATCATGATTCCTAAGAAATAAATATAGTCTAACAACCATTTCCATTGCAAAAATATCATAGTAGGCACTGTGAGCAATCTAAAGATGACGTAATGGCTGGAGGGCTGGGTGTCAGTCAAAGCAAGGCATTTCGGTATCTGGGGAGTGTGTGTCCTGGAACCAATCAGCCTGAGGCACCAAGGGACAGCAGTTTATCTTTATTGGCTTATGTAAGCAAATGATTAATCAGGCCATTTCCCCTTAACTCTGAACCAAGCACAATCTGGAGTTTGGATGTACAGTAGCAGAATTCAGAAAGGCTTCCTGGAAGATGAACTACTACCTCAACCCTCATCTTCACACTTAAGAAAAATAAACAAAACAAATGGGGTAGTACTATGAGGGGGACTTATAGATCTTTAATTGCTCTTTAAAAAGAATGTTCTACATGACATTGTAAGCAAAAAGAACAAAATCGGGATGGGGGTACAGTTCTATTTATTTACATCTTAATTTAAAATTCCTTACTAGAGAGGCAGAGAAAAAAAATACCTAGCAAACTTTCTATTTCTTTGAGCTTCAGGACTCTAATTGATCCTTTCATCCTATTTTCACTATTCTGCTTATTCCTAATTCCCTTAACATGACCAAGTATTGTTAAAAACTCTTAATATGTTTTCGAATTTTTGACAAATACTTATTTGAGAACTATTTTGTATAGTGATTTCAGTAAGCATTAAATTTGGCCTTTCAGACATGTTTTCCTTTCTTAATAAGGAATATAATTTTTACTTCAGTTTCCTAAGTTGTTTTCAAGAAAATGAGAAATATTTTTCCTCTTAGAAAGAACTTCCTTCCTGTATTCTCCACCCAGGGTGGAATACACTAAGGTTTGTGGCTTGCTTGTTGTTGTCTGTCTTTTTCAATTATACTTTATGAAGTTTTTTTATTATTGTTGTTGTTTGGGTTTAGTTCATGTATTCTACACAAGCCCAACTTTAGAAAGAGCCCAGGGGGACCACTGTAGCACAGCACCCCCCCCTTTTGAAGTGTTCTAGGTCTTTTCCCAAATACCAAGTGGAAAAGCAGAATTAACTCAGACACAGCGGAGTGTGGTATCCACTTTTCTTCACTTTGGAGACAAGGTCTTCAAATTATTTTAAGTCACTTTCTTTAACTTTCCACAAATTGTGAAAACAAAATTTTAGTGCAGTATTTTCAAGTAGAATTGTGGAATTATCATTAAGGTAGGTAGACACTGGGACTAAATACAATAATCCTGTATTATCCATGGGAGATGATTCTAGAACCCCACACAGATACCAAAATGTGAGGATGCTCAAATCCTTTACATCAATTGTCATAATGTTTGCAAATCATTTAAGTTTCTTATAATACCTGATACAATGTGAATGCCATGTAAGTATCCAGCAGTATTGTTTTCACAAATGATAGTTAGAAAATATATGAACATGTAGACAGTGTGGTTGTTGCTCTCATATTTGTAGCTTAGAACCTAAGCAAAGAAACCAAGTATGTACCCTACAGAGGTTAATTTTTACTCTTTACTCTTTTCGGGGCCACAACCCAACTCCCTAATAATCACATAGAGATTTGTTCTTTCTTATGAATGACCAGCCTTAGCTTGGCTTGTTTATAGGCAGCTTTTCTTAGCTTAAAGGCCTCTAGGCCTTTATCTTTCTATACACTTTTCTTGACTCCATGAATTACTGTGAAGCTGGGTGGCTGGCCCGAGGAGTCCTCCCCTCCTTCTCCTCTTGCTTGCTCCTCCCTCTTCTCTTTTTCTCCTTCTATTTATTCTCTCTACCTGGCAACCCTGCCTGTCTCTTTCCTGTCTAGCTATTGACTGTTCAGCTCTTTATTAGATCAATCAGGTGCTTTAAACAAAGTAACACAGCTTCACAGAGTTAAACAAATACAACATAAAAAGAATGCATCACATCTTTGCATGATTAAAGCATTGTTCTATGGCATAAAGAAATGTAACACATCTTCAACTTATATTCCACAACAATACCCTAGCCACGAAAATGCTCTACTTCTTGCCGCAGTTTCTCACTAGTTTCTCACTTTCTGCTCTAGCAGTTTCCTACTCTTCCACCTGCCTGTGCATCTCTACACAAACCAAGTGACACTGGCTGTTTCTCTTTGCCACAGCAAGCTCTGCAGTGCTGTGCTCTGGTTAGCCTTTGTTTATCTCCATGCCACAGAAGATCCTATGATCAAATTGTAGAAGAATTCATAAAAGACACAAGTAATTTGAAATTAAAAAGACATATGAGATGTTTACCTAAATACAGACTATAGGGTAAGAAACTCCCCTAGACACGAGGAAAGCCTCCTTGAAAAATTATCATTGCAGTTCTTTTGTTGTTGTTCATACTGGGCTTGAACCTAGAACCTAGAACCTAACCCAGATAGACTAGTGCTACACTGCTGAGCTGTGTTCCCAAAGTATCTATTCTCCTACAAACCTCTCCATTTTTGTTCTATATTTAATACATTTTAGCAAGCATTTCTAATGTATAAATACTTGTACATTTTGCACATTGTGGAATTTTAAAACTTTGAAGTCTAAGATAAAGTGAGATTAACTTGCAAGCATTCCATAAACCGTGATGAGTCTGTCCTGCCAGAGCTAGACCCTTGCTATGAGTGAGAATTTGTGTTTCAAAAGGCTTCTTGATTCTCTCTAAGCTTTCTGCCCCAAAATTCAATGACTGTCTTGATTTTCGTCTCTGAAGTGACTAAACATGAACTCATTTTGGGATAGATAAATTGTCCGGCTTTGTCATCTTAGTCCATTTGTTACTAAGTGCAGATGCAAACAAGTTACAGCTATCTGGAAAACTGCCTGAAATGCCAGATGTGAAAAGTAGAATATTGAATGCAAACAAATGGGCCCTCTTCTATCACCATCTCGTTTTGAAAAACATTGTCATGTCGTAAATAAACATGAAAAAACGTGTATTTATTTATATTTCTTCATTTAAAATTCACACTAAGGGCCAGGCAGTGGTGGCGCACACCTTTAATCCCACCACTTGGGAGGCAGAGGCAGGCAGATCTCAGTGAGTTTGAGGCCAGTCTAGTCTACAAAGCGAGTTCCAGGACAGCCAGGACTGTTACACAAAGAAACCCTGTCTTGAAAAACAAAACAAACAAACAAAAACTCACATTAAGTAAGAAACTGTGTCAAATCTTTTCTGATTCTTGACCCTCTAATTTAAGAGAGAAGTGATCATGAAGAGCAAACCAAGGCACAGAACATATATTCAAATATTTATTTTCCAACCCTCCCTGCTTTTGGTCTTTGAAAGTTGGAAGTTGCAGAGCTCAATACATTTAGATATTTGCTTCATGCTAAATCAACACAATTGTTTTATTAAAAAAAATTAGGTTTGGAAATAAAAAACAAACAAAACCCACATTATCTTTTGCTCATGTCACCCAAGAGGAGGCATGTCAGCCAGATTGGCTAATTTACCCAAGTTCAGATTTCTCAAGTACTGACTGTCATTTACTGTTTTCTACAGCCATGTTTGCGAATTTCTTCATTACTCATTGGTGACCTAAATGTCCCTTCACCATTTCTCAGGTAAATACAGAACTAAACCTCAACATCACAGCCATTTTAGAGGCATTTGTGTTTATGTCCATCTTTGGAGATCACTGAACTTGAAAAAAATAAAAACCCTGTCATCTACTTCTTCCCTGATGTATTTGTAACAGTCCCATCATCATTATCTCCCTCTGCTAACAAAGTCCATTTGCTTTTTGGCTATTATCTTTTCCTTGTCAGTCATAACTAATGGCACAGAATCTTGTTTAATTTTTTTCCTATCTATTATATTCCTGTCACGCTTTTATTTCCCCCTACACACAGGTTTTAAAATAAGTCAAAGAAACTAGTTCATTAAAAAATTACTTGAATGCTTCTCACAGTGCACAGGCTTTCAATTGTCACTTCAGATCCTTTACCTCATCTTTATTCTCCCAATCAGTTCTTTCTCCTAGCACAGGAGGAAAGTCTTTAAAACAATCTTTCTGAAAGTCTGATATCCAATGTTACGATCTGTAAAGCCAATTTGTATGACAGTCAGCTTTAAGTTAGCCATGGTAACTGGGGAGCTATTGGCCTGTTATAATTAACTGAACACTCTCAAAAGGAGCCAGAATTCAAGTAGGGCATGGCTCCTTACCCTCCACAAAAATCTGTTTTTAATATGCTTAGAAATATTTGCAACCAAGTGGTGTCATTCTAAACTTGTTCATCTGGTAGGCATTTTCTATTTTCTGGTAGGCATACTAATAAACATTGAGCCAACTGCAAAGAAAAAGTCAGACTAATAACCAAAAACTGAGAATGGACCACCGATCTCTGATTGTAAAGGGGTTTCCTCCAGGAGAGGGTGTGTGTGTGTGTGTGTGTGTGTGTGTGTGTGTGTGTGTGTGTGACTAACCAGTGAGAGACAAGGTAAAGGAGATATTCAGCTTTGGAGTTCCAGTCTATATCAATGAAATAGTTTGTGAAAAAATCTATAGTTTATAATAATACAAAAAGGATAGAAGATATATTAAAATAATAACATAGTTAATTATGTGTCTAAACTTGTCTAAACAATATGAAAATCATTAGCTATTTCAATATAAATCAGACTGCTTTGTCTTAACAGTGACTATCAAGTGCATGGGGCACACAGGTCAGCTAGTCACCATGAGCAGAGGACAGTGGAGTTGTAGCTAGAGATAGAAAAACCAAAGTTAAAATAATCAAAATTTACTGAGGCAAAATTTTGTGCTTTCGGCATTTACTATAGGTCAAGCCTGTTTGAGAGTCAGCACTGAAGATGATTCACATAGTCACCCAGAGACACGGGTCATTGCTAGAACTTCTTCCCTTTCCCAAAGGAAACATGTGTGTTTGGAGCATGCCTAGAAGCGATATGCTACTGCTAGTATTCAGAACACCCTGTGCATCATGCAATCAAAGAGAGAAGTTTTGTAGATAATTTATATAATTAATCCATACCACAGAAGAAATTTTATCCTTCCTTTTCCCCATTTTCACCACATAGTCCAGACTGACCTTAAACTGGAGTTTATTCGGCCTCCACCTCTCCCTGCTCCTAATGCTTTGTTGCACATATTTTTTGAGTTAAAATGGAGCCTAAGTCAAAAGTGCTGCAGTGAGAGAGGGAGGGAGACATGTCTTCTGTCAAAAATTGGGGTTCTGATAATTCTGTGAACTCATCTTTAACATGACATCTTCATTTTGATTGAGTGACAAATAACAGTTTATGAATTAAAGCAGAATTTATGTATGTGCTCCCAGAATTAAATTGCTAAAAGTAAAACATTCAAGAAGGGAAAAGACAATGTGTATCTCAGCCTCAACTTCATGCACCCAATAGTGTTCTAAGCTTGGTGGAATGTGCTTTCATATTCTTAGGGAAATCACAAAGGGAAAATCCCACAGAGGAGTCATCTAGAAGATGGTGGGTAAGTGTTCAACTGCTCTGATAGATATGAACTAGAAATGAGACTGGTTTAAAAAAAAATAAAGATGGTACCTACCCGACTGAGTTGCCTAAAGAAAAGTCACAATTGGGTCAGTATTTAAAATGAGCGAATGAAAGCACTGAGCACATGTGACACTTGCCTTTATCTCATGGTTGAGAGCCTCTTGAAGAGTGAAAATGTCTGTTCCATGTTACAAGCAGCCGCAGCAGGCTTGGCTCATGCCTTTGTTCTCATTTTTCGGTAAGTCAATATTCAATGGGCATTTCATTTGATCCTTATACATAAGCCTGTGTTAATTTTAAGGAGAAATAAAAAAAAAACTGGAGAAGTTAAAGAACTATACCTAGTTAATTAAGTGGGATAAACATGGGAAAGACTCCTTAAGTACAGCCAGGTTTCCCTTCCCTGACCCTTGGCAATATCTGAGGCACATTCAATAGTTTCCCAGTCACTCTTAGACATTAAAGGAGTCTCATTTTCAGATGTTGGGTCCAATCTGGGCCAAATGAAACCTTCAGTCTCTCAAGCAATGCAGATCTCCCTTCTGTTTCTGTGACAAGCTCAGGTGTGCAGTCACAGGGAAGGAAGGAGGCTTAAAACCATGGGGAGGGAAGGGAGCATATGACCATGACCGTGGGTGAGGGACAGGGATGTTGTCCTTTCCTCTGCTTAATCCTCCGTGCTATCAAGAATGGGAGGTAGATTGTTGGGAAAAGGAAACAGCTCCTAGAATTCTTTAAAGAATCAAGCTTCTTGTGAATCTACTAGTCTACTCACTATGTCTAATGAATCTTGCACAGCAGCCACTCAAATCCTGACCTTTGTGTGTCTCACACTGTGTTTTTCCAGCATATGTTCAGTGACTTCCCAGTTCAATTCTCCCTCAGTTATTGGCCTTTGTATGCCCAATGGAATCACTTTTTCCTCAGGGACACATCACCCAGAAGATGTTCCTTTGGCACTGAGCTGTCCCAACAGAGATCAGTCCTGGGGACCCTCCTCCTGGTGAATGTTGCCTCTAGCAAACACTGTGACAGCCTATCTAGGCAAATAATTGAAAGTCATGTTTTTTCTGGTGTAGCTTGTGTTCTCTAAAAGTAGGGAGTGGGCAAGAGGCTTGCTGGCCTCTGCTTGAAAACATGATGATCCCAAGCACTGAGAGCAAGCAAGGGAGGGGAAACAGCAGGCAAAGCCAAAACAGAGTGCTATAGGATGTGGCTCCCATGGAGGCCAGAGAAGGAATCCCCTCATGATGCATTACAGGCCTTTATGGAATGTAAATCTGAACTGCAGTAGATGGAGTAGATGGAAGAGGTGAGGAAGCAGAAGCTCGCCTCTCCACCCCCATCTTTCGTCTCTAGTTAGCCCTGTGAGTGATCCAAAGTTCTTATCATTTCAAACTCAGTAGAAAAGACCCCAAGGTCACTGTCACGAAACTGCAGCCAGGAAGTGAAAGTTTTGTTGTATGGGTCTAGGTAAGGTCACTGTCTTCTCAATGTACTAGAAGGAAATAACTGTAGCAACTAGAGTGGCAGATAGGTACCTAAGAGGTGTCCAGCACACTGTCCCCCATGGCCTCTATCCTTTCCTGGATGCTCTAAGATAATTGATTTTTAAAGTATAGAATCATAATTCCCATGAAGACATAAAATCATCAAGCAGCCAGATTATCTTACAAATGAAAATCCCTAATGCAGGTGGCTGGCAAGATGGCTCAGTGCTAAAAGCACTTGCAGAGCAAGCATGACAGACTGAATTCAATCCTCAACCTGCATCAAGGCAGAAAGAGAAAGAACTTCTAAACCTCTGACCTCCACAGAAATCAGTAGCACACACACACACACACACACACACACCATACATACAAAAATAATTTCAAAGGTGAAGTCCCAAGTGCAGATACACATGCATGGCCCTGGCAAGGGCAGGATGAAAAGGAATGGCTTACTAGACACCGAAGTGGAGGACAGGGCAGAACCAATTACCTCTCCAATAAAGAATGGTTGCTTGTATCTCTGTGGACAGGAAGAATTGCATGACTATCAGTTTTTCTATACTTTACAAGGTAAAAGTGATAATTTGTTGAAAATAAAAGCTGCAGATCCTAGAGAATTATAGTATCTACATAGTCATCTAGACTAGTGTTTAGTTTTCCATTAAAAAAAAAAAAAGACCAATAGCTGGGTGTAGTAGCACACACTTGTAATCCCAGCATCAGAATGCTGAGACAGGAGAACCATAATCTGAGGCAGGCTGAATGATACAAGAAGACCAGTCTTAAAAGGTCACCACCACCACCAAAAGATCTACCCTTCTGGAAGAAGAGGAAAGATGCAGAGGTCATGAGGGAGCAGAAAGGTTGAGTCAGGAGAAAAATAGAAGAAAGGATGATAGGTAGGGCTTTAGAGTAGGGGAGGACTGGAGGGAGAAGGGAACGGAGATTGTCATGTAAAACAATCTTGTTTCTAATTCAAATAAAAAAATTTGAAAAGAAAAAAAATATCTACCCTTCCTTCCTGCTTCTAAAGTTGCTCACATTTTCTTAACAAGGCTATCCTGAAACATTCTAGTTTTTATTTTCTTATATGGTCATCAGCCATTCAGGAATTCATTTGTAATTTAGCATTAAAAACTAAAAAGTAAATTTGTTGGTTAAGGACCAGAAAAGTGTGGTCCTTGTGACAAATCTTACCAGTGTGATTTTTTTTTAATATAAGATTTAATTTGAATACAGGTATATCTGCAACTACTTTCACCTGGCAGCAGGAGAGCTCAGAGGTTGTAACAGAGACCCATGGCTCATAATATCTGAAGTATTTACTATTGAACTCTGTATGGAAAACATCTTTGAGCTCTGCTTTGATCATCAAGCACAGCAGCAGTGTGGGACAGCCATGCTCCTTCCCTTCTCTCACCACAGTCTTCCTGGATAACAAGTGCGGATGAAACATCCTTCTCTCCCCTTTCTTCCTCTGCTCTACTTCTGGGAGATACATGCACAGCCAAAACTAAGTGACCGTTTCTGGATGGAAGTCATGAAGAAGCATCTATCCCTCCCCTTCAGACTGCAGGTTTTTAACATGCATATTAATGAATCTCCAATGAAACTCCAGGATTACACCCTCCATCACAGTCAACAGCACAGATGCTTACGCGCTGAGAGTTCAAAGCTTGCCTAGATATCAGCATGGGCATGACTCACAAGTTCAGAGACACCGCCTCTCTCCACTGTTGTCCTGGCTTCACAGGCTTGAGTTATCTCTTTCAGAAGTGTTTGCTGCTATTTTAAAAGATGTTAGATAGGAGGAGAGTACTAGGGTGAGAAAGAATGTTTGGGGCAGAATGCTTGACACCTCCTTGCTGCTTCCCCAGCGTCCAGATGGAAGAGGAAACAGGGTCGGCTTCCACACCAGCCTGGCAGAGGAAATAGGCATCTGCCTCAGGACGGTATTTCTTACCGCAGATAGCAGCCAGCAGTGCTCTCAGATCCAAAAGAAAAATGTGCCTCTGCTAAGAAATGTGAGATTAGAACCCAACCATATTGAATTCAGCTTTGAATATTCTCTTTCTTTCTCTCTCCCCCTCTCTCTTTCGCCCCTTTCTTTACCCTCCCCATCCCCCTTCTCTTCCTCCAAAACAACAACAAAATCTTCACCTTGCTAAATTGTGGAGTAAGATGCTTTCACCTGAATCCTGTGAGGAATGCATTTAGGGGTTGGGATGACCAGAGGGGAGAGAATGCACTCAAGGGTAGCATCTTGCAATCATTCATGCTAGCCCTTCCTGGAAAAGCACAGAAAGGCCAGCATACTGTTTCTCCTTTCCCTTGGTTATGTCAGGAGGAATAAGAGGCCCCAATTCTGAGGTTTATCTTTTGGTGTGGATGGGAATTTTCAATCTGAAAATCCAGTTTCTTGGAAATGTTGATGTGTGTTCCCTTCATTTTCTTTGAGGATATTTCCTCTGGTTATTTTTGTTTAGGAAGGTCATACTTGTCATGATCATGCAGTTAACTCAGCATGTTCTTTCTCGGGGCATTGTTAAACAAAATAAGCAATGACACTGTGCAGAGTATGATGTGCACAGTATACAGGGAGAAGACCAGCTTTGGAGCACAAATTAGGGTTCAAATCTTGGCTCTGCCTCTGACTAACTGAGTGACTTGGAACTTAAGTCTTCTCATCTGTGAATCAGGAATTGTGTTGTATTGATATTCAAGTAAGAACTGTCATGGATACTAGAAGGCATTTTTATAAGTCTTTGCCACTCTTCTCTCTGCTATAATCAGCAGTACATGCATGTGAGCAATTTGGATATTGCTACTAACCAAAAGTATACTCCACTCTCCTGTTAGTTTCTACTGTTTTCTTTTCCATGCTCCTATTATGGATACTCTTTTTTTTTTTCCCCTGCTCATACTAAATGACAACTTCTTGATGTAATTAGTCAAAAAGGAACTCAAGCTAGCTAACAAGGGACCTCAAGTAAACAAGTCCACTCGGAGTTAGGGCTGACCTAGTAACTGCCTGAAAGTATAGGTACCAAAAGGTACCTCAGGGGACAGAGGGACTTAGAGGAGACATGATGATTATATGGTAGGTATATAAATGACTATGTAAACATGGTATAAGAAGAGGATACTGAACTTTACAAAGTCTAGTGTTTTTTCTGTGTAGCAGGCCTCCAGCTACTTTCATGAGAGATAATTTCAGAACAAAATTACTGACAGTGTCTTAAATTAAATAATAATCCTAAACAGCAGGATAACAAAAGCACCCACTTAGTCTTGTTGAGGAGATGTCCCCCCTTTTCTAAAAATTTATTTAACTTTGTTTTATGTGCATTGGCAACAGAGCTCCTGGAACTTGAGTTATAGACACTTGTGAGCTGCCATGCGGTTGCTAGAAATTGAACCAGGGTCCTCTGTAGGAGCAGCCAGTGCTCGTAACCACTGAGCCATCTTTCTGATCTCCTCATGGATTTTTCTTGAAGGGTGGTCATATTGTCTGAACACACAGGTGACAGTCTTGTAGTTTAGGGTTATATATGAAATTTTAAATCCTTTGATGGGTTAAAATAAAAGCTATATGGCAACTTAAAATGTGCTTTCTTCTGTATTTCCAAACCAAATAATTTTATAAACTACATCTCAAGTGCAATTTGATGGATGCAAAGAAGGTCCTTCTGTATAATCTGAAGATGGAAAAGTCTGTACTGTAGATGGAGGTTCTGTTCCACCTGGTCCTGCAGCTGTTTAGTTCCAAATAAACACACTGAGGCTTATATTAATTAGAAACGTTTGACCAGTGGCTCAGGCTTCTCATTGGCTAGCTCTCTCTTGATTAGTACCCTATTTCTATTAAACTATGTATCTCCATGTGGTCATGGCATACCAGAGAAAGGCTAGACCTGTTACTCCTTTGGTGGTTACATGGCATCTCTTGTAGCTCCTTTCAGCCTTCCTCTTCCCAGAATTCTCCTTGTCTGGTAGCCCCACCTATACTTCCTGCCTGGCTACTGGCTAATCAGTATTTTATTCATCAACCATTAAAAGAAACATATATACAGAAAGACATTCCCCCATTGTCTCCTGTTTTCTGTCTATATAAAAAGAATGGTTTTGACTTTAACATAGTAAAATAATATATAACAAAACAGTTATCAAGTTAAGAACTGTAGTTAACAATATTTTGTCCATTAATATTTGGCAAAATTTAAAGAAAATATTCTACCATCTATACTGTCTTTGTAAGGTTAAAGTTTTATGTGTAACTTACCATAACTAAGGAAAACTATAACCATAACTATCTGTCTTCAACTCCATCAAAGACCTCAGAAGTATAATATATAAAACAGAGACAGCTTGCTGCCTGGACAGTCACCCAAAGTTCCTCTGTAACATTCGGGCATCCATCTTTGGTCTATAGGCCTAGAGTGTCTGACAGACTTTTCAACAAAGCAGGAAATTTGAAACTGTCCCACCTGTACTGGCAGTTTGTCAGTCATTTCTCTGTATGTCCTACAGAATGTCTGACAGACTCTTCCACAAAGCAAAAAGACTGAACCATCTTGTTTGGGCAAGCTAAGCAGTCACATTCCTGTGGGTTCTGCATGTCCAGTTTGGACAGCATACAGTCAAACAGTCTAGGCAAGAGCAGTTTCTAGCTCAAATGACTAGTCTTTTCATGTCAAAGACAAATTCCATAATGAGTTTCTTCAATGCCCATCTTCCTCTTTGAAGTAATCAGTGTTGACAAGAGCAGTTGTGTCTCATTGTCATGAAAAACCCTAATAAACCATTTTAAATGCCATATTCTGTAGGTCTTTGAAAGGCTTGAAGAATATTTATCCACCTCAAATATATCTCTATATATCTAGAAAACTAACATGACTGTAAATTTTGACTATTGTAGGTGACTATGATCTGTATTTAAGTATATATTACATTTTTAAAAGATCTCTATAAACACAATATCTAAACAAGTATATATATACATATATATCAAAATTGACCTTAAATTTGTATCGATAAACCAAAATCCATACCAATGCAAAGTATACATTTCTATATCATATTCCCTTTTTTCTTTAGAAAGCAATTAACTATGATCATTAACCATTTCTAACCAACCCTGTTTAAATGAAAACAAACATTTATAAACAGTAATTGGTAATGTTGGCATAGTTCTCTCTAAACTGCTTCCTGCTGTTTGGGGGCACTGTCAATGCCATGGGTATCCTGAGAAAACCCAAAAACTTGGCCAAATACTGGTTGTAGCAGTCTGAGGCTGCATGATCTCAGCTGTTTTGGATGTTGGATCCACCTGGGCCATTGCTTCAGGGGGTCTTGCTTGATCAAACCATATTAGTCTGGAAAGAATCCACAGCTTTTTTTTCTTCTGTGTAAACAAAAACAGAACCTCTTTTCCAAAGTAACATGTCCTCAGACTTAAATTTTGAAGACAAGGCATTTTTAAAATATATAGGTAGGATTAATCTGGCAGCATTTATAATCAAATGTCTTTTAGCAGCTGTTGCTCCTTCCTCAGCAAACAATTCAAAGACAACACAATAACATACAGTATCCAGACTTTCTGTGTACTTTCCATCTTTATGTGGCTATTTCATTATTATTACTATTTTTTTTACTTTTATTTTTTTGGTTTCTGTGGTTTCTTGAGACATGCTTTCTCTGTGTATTTTTTTTTTTTTGTCTGTCCAGGAACTCACTCTGTAAACCAGGCTGGCCTTGAGATCTGCCTGCCTCTGCTTCTGGAGTGCTGGGATTAAAGGCATGTGCCACCACACTGAGCTACTCTATTTCTTTTTTTTTTTTTTTTAAGGATTTTCTCCATCCTTTTTGTTTCTCTCCCAAGCCTATACCTATTTTTAAACACATTGTAACCATTTAGAGGTTTGTTTGTTTTTTCTCTGAATCTGTCTTAACTGTATATTTCTATCTTTTTCTGACCATGAGTCTTTTATCTGCTAAACATCACGCTAAAATTAAAGTGGAGGTTTTGGCTGCTGGCTTTCCAACATGGCAGGGATATGTTTACTGCCAGCTTTGGGAGCTGTGCTCACTGCTTCAACTCTTATCTATACCACCGTCAAGTATTGTAGAACACTGCCATGTAGCATGCTGTGCATCTTGGAGATGCAGCCTTTGTGTACTGCAACGGGAATCTGCTATGCTATGTTCAAGCCAGACTGCCACAGCATCTCTGCACTATAGCCTGCTTGAGACTGTGAGACTAGGAAGCCCACTGCAGTTCCGTTTTACGTGGAAATTCTTGCCTCATGTTAGTGGCACCATTTATAGACAGAGGTTCTGTTCTGTCTGTTTATTCTGTAGATCTCTGAAGTGTTTGAAGACGAACCGTCTTTCTAAAATATCTGTTTGACCTTGTAAACATACCTAATGTGACTACAAGTTGGATTGTAATAGTAGACTAATGACTAGTCTACATTTCCTTTTTTGTCCTCTATAGTTGATAATAATAACTTCCAATGATTAGAAACAGTATATGTTTTAGCAAAATTAATCTCAAATTTGTATCAATTGAAGGGACCAGCCCCCCATTTCGGCAGCCATAACAGCCAAATACGTGCTTGTCTGACCTTGCCTTAGTCACTAGGAGGTCAGATGTCTGCCTCGTGACAAGGAACCAATCAGAAGTTAGCTGGTGGTGCTATGCTTTACGACCCTGGGAGTACTTTATGGACAAGCACACAGCAATGACACACAGAGAATAGCAACCACCCTGGGAGTGCCTATGGGCCATAACAACCAGTTGACCGATCAATACAGGGCAAGCCCTCCAAGCCTGGAAGCACACCAATCCTGAGCCTGTGCATACCCCTAGACACTCCCCTTACGCTGCCCTACAAGATCTCTTGGGAGATCCTAGGAGCTGTCTTTTGTAGCCAACCGCCATGGTGGGTGGACAAAAAAACCCGAGCTAACATGGGGTTAGCTTGTTAAATTACAATAAAGCCTCATGCAGTTTGCAGCAAGCTCTCGAATCTGCCTGGTGATTGGGGTGACCGCGGTCGTGGCCTGGGACCCCGGATACCTGAGTTTTCCAGGGGTCTAACAATATATAACATTTGTATACAATATACAGAAGTCCAATCCAATGTAAAATATTTAAAACTAGTAGTTGCTTTTTGAGTAGATTCAATAATCTACCTTTCATCTTATCATATCTATATCTCCCTTTATTCTTTTCAGAGTAGATTCAATAATCTACCCTTTTTATCCTATCATATCTGGATTCCTCTTTTTTTAAACAAAAACCTTGAATATAATCCCCTTTGTTCAACTTTCTTCCTGATCATAAGCAACATTTTGTAACCAATCCCTAAACAATGTGATCTGGGGCAGGTTAATATCAGTTTCATAATGATTTTCAGATGTTCCTTCCCCAGTTACTGCTGCGGGAAGTCTCTACTCACATTAGATTCTAGTCCAAGAAGAATTCAGCCAGGATACCACAATCCAGGAGCTCTCCTGCTTGGCAACTCCTGAGAGCCCAGAAGATTTAATGGAACAGGGTGCTTCTAGTTCTTTAATCTTGGCATCTGCTTGAGCAGGTTTTCTGAAACAATAGCTAAGCTACATCTTACAGAACATTCTGATTGCATTTGACCAGTGTCATATGTGTCAAGGGGAAAATTATTTTCTCATCAATTGTGTACAATTCCATGTGTAACAGACATTTCCTCCAGTTTAAGAGGGGCAGGAAAGAGTGCTGGCTCCAGTCAAGCAGTTACTCTTTCTTTGATTAAACATCATCTTCAGAACACACATTTCATATTAATCTACAGCTATATAATAACATTTTAATCACTTCAGTGATAATTACCAATTGGAAAAATTCACAAGCATAAAGCCATGAAATAAGCTGTAACTCTATCCCTCACTCTTTATTTAAATTTTGTTTATTTTGTTCTGCTGGGCATCTAACTCACCGTCTTCCGCAAGCTAAACAAGTGCTAGATCACTAAGCCACATCCCCAGTAACAAGTTATTCCAAAATACACACACTTGTGATAAATCTAAAAAAGGAAATTTATGGAGATTTATATCTGTAAGTTTCTGGGAGATCATTCATTCTGGAAGACAGAAAGGTGGACAGGGTATAAGAGACCAATACAAAAGTCTTTGCAAAGCCAGGCACTCTTACAGAGTGCATGGCAGTCAATGACTGTCCTAGTAAGTATGTTCATCCAAGGGGTGAAGGAACCGGCTTCCCTTTTGGCAGCCATAACAGCCGAACACGTGCTTGCCATAAACCTGCCTTGGTCACTTAGAGGTCAGATGCCTGTCTTGTGACAAGGAACCAATCGGAAGTTAGCTGGTGGCGCTATGCTTTACGACCCTGGGTGTGCTTTACGGACAAGCGCACAGCAATGACGTAGAGAGCATAGCAACCACCCTGGGAGGGCCTATGAGCCATAACAACCAGTTGACCAATCAACACAGGGCAAGCCCTCCAAGCCTGGAGGCACACCAATCGTGAGCCTGTGCGTACCCCTAGACACTCCCCTTACGCTGCCCTATAAGATCTTTGGGGAGACCTTAGGAGCCGTCTTTTCTAGCCGTCTGCCATGGCGGGTGGGTGAAAGACCCGAGCTAACATGGGGTTAGTTCGTTAAATTACAATAAAGCCTCGTGCAGTTTGCAGCAAGCTCTCGAATCCGCCTGGTGATTGGGGTGACCGCGAACCTGGCCTGAGACCCCGGATACTTGAGTTTTCGGGGGTCTAACAGGGGGAGAAGTAGATCATCCAGAGAGGGAGAAGGAAGAAGTAGAAGACATACAGGGAGGAAAAGGAAAGGAAGGAAGAAACAGGATCTTGGAAGTGACTATAGAAACCATAAGCAAGGGGTGGGTAGAACAAAACATGGTTACAAATAAGACTAAGTAGGAGAAGCTAGTGAGACACAGAAATCCCTGAGAAACAAGAGACTCTGGAACAATAAATATTAGACAATTTGGGAGTGGGGGCTACTATTATCCCTTCAACAGGTCTTCCTTTGCTTCTTTCTTAATGAGCAAACACATTCATTTTTTACCTCAGCCTTCATTCTGATCCTTTGTATACAATTTTCATTTGGTGTTTTGGCTCTACTAATAATGTAAGTAAGAGACTAAAATAGAACTAGGGGAGGGGGATCATGTAAGTGCTTGGTTCATCCTTGATAGTGTAAAGGTCTTTTCTATAGAAAGTACCGAAATAAGGCAGTTGTTCCTGCCTCACCCTACATGCCTCCTTGCAAATCACACTGCATCTCTTCAACACACTCTCTCACAGGGCTTTCTAAAGCTCTAAGCATAGTCTAAGGTTTCAAGTCATCTTTTACTACAGGCTGTACCCCTGCTGCCTTTCCTTATGACCCTAAATTGTCCAATCACCACAGTTTCTTGTTCAGCTATTTTCTTGTTGCTTTATCAACCTTGGTGCAATTTCTCTTCTAACTGCAGAAAGAAAACTTCCTTTCCCACATACACAGATACTGGAAGAAAATATTGCCTTGCACCCAAGATTCTTCTCCTAAACAGACAAAGCCTGACTTCTCCCATTCTTGCTCCTAACAGAACATCCTATTGTTCCCTTAGAGCCACTTATGATTAAACACATTTTGTCTCCATGAAGCATCATGTTGAGTTTTGCTGCCAATGTAACTGTGTGGAGAGATGACGGAGACTCCAGGAGGCATTTGATGTCACAGGGGATCTGCCTTCATGCATGGATCAATGCTTCTCAGTTGTCAGAGTCTGCCCCATTTCTTTTCATTGACAAGTGTTCATTTGCCTTCTATTTTCTGCCCTGTGTTAAAGCAGCATACCGCTCTAAACCGAAAGCTAAATTGGCATGATTCACTTGGGCTTCCAGAAAAATAAACCAAAAATAATGTTACAGAGACACAAAATAGTCTAAGGTGGTATCTAATTGTGTAACTCTCACAGTTGTCCTTACTAAACTATTCTGCAAACATTTCAGACCTTTTCAGTCTCCTCAATGAAATTCTGATTAGCTCTCACAAGCCCAAGCCCAGTCCTAGCCAGTCACTTCCGTCTCGACAATCATAATGCTACATTGCAGATGTCCTAGCCTGGACATATGAACCTTGGGTTCCTACTTGAGTTCTGACGGTTTCCAACAGGATGACACTGGCTTGGTCATTATTTTCTGAACCCTGACCTGGAGATCTGGAAACAGATGTACTTTAAGAATCAGTTCGGACTATAAGCTGTGAAAACCAAAGGCACTGTTTTTAAATATTGGTTTCTAATTATTGGTTAATTATCCTTTATTGGCAAAACTTGTAAAAATTTAGTACTTAGTATTAAATATTCCCTCTGCTCCACCAATATACCAGATTTGATACACTACTGATATACTACTATCTTTAAATATTTAGGCTTGTCAATCTAAGCTGTACAAAATATAATAATTAAATACACATTTTAAAGAACCAAGTAAGATTTTAAAACAGACATATTGAGTGGTTTCTGATGGGGGAGTTCCTTCTTTATGCTGTGAATATGTTTCTCTTGTCAGTTGATGAATAAAGCTGTTTCAGCCAATGGGCAGGCAGGATTTAGCCAGGCAACAAATACAAACAGGGACAGAGAAAGGTAATAGGCAGAGTCAGACAGATGCCATGTAGCTACCAGGAAGATAGGACACCCAGGCATTCTCCAATAAGATAAGGCCACGTGGAGATACATAGATTAGTAGTTATGGGTTAATAATTAAGAGAGAGCAGGTCAGGAAGAAGCCTAAGTCATTGGCTAAACAATTATAACTCTGTATTTGTTGGGACCCAGCCCCCACAGGGTCTCTAAGAGTTGTTTTCCAGCATAACCACAGGTACTTCCTGTTTTCCTGACCTCACCCCACTAGGATCAATATCCTGTTGTGAACCCTTTGACCTGGGGTTTTTGTAAGTTTGTGTATAAGGCTGTTCCACAATAAAGGTGAGAGGCTTCTCTCAGAAAGTGAACCAGGCATCTTGTCGTTCATCCAAATCTCCAGGCTTTCGCCTGATACTCGAACTTAGTGATGGCCAAGAGCAGCCACATATATTAAGTCTCTAAGTAGTTATTTCATTAAGCAGCTGTGGGACCTGGTGTGTGGAGAGAAAATGGGTCCAGGGTTACCCAGACTAGATGGGAAAATCTCCTTTTACAGTAATTCAGAACAACAACAACATATATATATATATATATATATATATATATATATATATATATTTCCCAATGAGCACAGAGCAAACAGGAAGGACATAGTGGTTTCCTATGCTCTTAAATATGCAGTATCCTTGGGAGTTTGCTTGACACTTTACATGTGGATAGTCTTAAAAGTATGTCAAATAAACATCAGCAGCCCCATTATCACATCCTCTAGTTTTTCAAGGAAACAACAATTCACCCTCAAACCAAGGAATATTTACTGCTTCAGAAGCAATAAAATCAAGGCAAAAGAATAGCTTGCTTTCTTCTTTCATATCTCATTATTTCCTTGAAATAAACACTCACATGTCATAAAAACTGAGTTACTTCACTTAACAAAAGTACACCTGAAATTCCCAGAGAGATATTTAACTCAGAAATATGAGTCAAATATGTTGTTTACATTCTTTATCTCCAATGACTAGAAATCTTAATCATAAAATTAAGATATAATTGAGAAAAACGGTTTAATAATTATGTGCAACTAAGTTTTACGTAAGATTTTCTGACCACCCTTCCTTTTAGCAAAGAAAGCTATGCTCTTCACACTAGCATATATTTTTGACTTCCAAGGGAACCAGCTAAGAACAAGTTCACTGTCTCTAAAACTGGTGTGGATCAAGAGTCTCTCCCAACCTCCCAGCAACAAGGAGCAAAGATCATCAACACTGATACAGATGATTACACAGATCACAACCATGACCAGAGCTACATCCTGCGTGCCTTCTTCCGGTTGTTCTTTGTGTCATTCCTTCCCAGTTTTCTCTACCCCCATCTGACTGTTTTTGGCTCTGTACTTCTTTCTTCTAGTCTCTTCCCTTCCAGACTGCATCACTTCCCTCTCATCTTCTCTAACTATACCCTGAAGTTTTTAGAGATGACATTTATAGTTTTGACTCTTTAGAAACATGAAGGCCTAAAAGATGAAGAAATTTATCATATCGCTAAAGCGGGATCCTTCATATGCATTAGAAGGCTGTTGTGAGAACACAGGTCACTTTAATAAGGGATTGTACCCATTAACTTTCCTCTGTGATGTATTATACAGACAAGACAACATTTTGGTGCTCAAAATAATGCCTGTGATCATTGCTAGTAATGTACAGAGAACGTGAAGATGTGATAGTTTGTAGCCCCCCCCCCAAAAAAAATAGACATTCACCAAGTAGTCTATGGGCTAGATTGTTTTCATTGCTGTCTGTTTCTAAGTCTTTCTGTGTAACATTGCATAGTTTGCCCTCTTACTTTGAGATCAGCCATATAGTCAGTAAAATAATACATACTGTTGCCAATTTTAGCAAATACACAGGGTCCCCAGATGGAAATATGCTATGCTCAGTGCCATCCTAGACCCCAGGAGTCATAGCATATTTCGCTCACCAATGCTCCTCTCCCTGTCTGTGCAGTACAAGAAAAAGAGCCAGAGAGCCAGCCTAGGTATATCTATATCAGTTCAAATCCACCCAATCCTCATTCACAAGAATGAACCCAGTCAGACCAACAGAACTATCTCATTGTCCGCTGAAGCATGAGCAACAGACATAATTTCTTATATCCCATTGAATCTGTGGTTGCTTGTGATATGCATCACTACTATCTTGAAAGGTAGCAAGGGAAAATATGTTATTGTCAAACACTGAATCATGCTGACTACAGAAAGAATCCTGGGATTGCCTCTAAATGTCTATGAAAATGCCTTCTCCCTATGTATCCTGCACATAGAAACACAAGGAATGGGGAAAGCTTCTGTTATATTTTTTTTTCTCTCAACACAGGGATCTGAAACCCTCCAATGCATCTGTTGCCCTCCACACCATTGCCTGTAAGAACTATGTAGACATATCAGCATTACTTAAGGTTCCTAATGAAGGAAAAACTTGTTCTTTGTAGTTTCTGGAGATGGCAGGCCCAGTAGCCTATTTAATATTCCAGGGAAGGGGCAGATTAAAGGTGCATAACTATCTAGTCAGATTTGCTCACTGAAGCATGTGAGGAGTGAATTACTTCCTCCTTAGCTTCACCTGGGTCCAGAGTACTGATGCAGTGTATGAAGATTAGGACCTTACCTTCATGTGTGTTACAAAGAGGAGAGTGCTCCAAAACCCTGCTCCAGGAAGCCTGAGACTTTTAGATACACAACAAATATGAAAGATCAGAAAAAACGGGGGTGGGGGGGTGGGGGGAGGGTGTTGGGCAGGTTTGTCAGGTGTTACTTGAAGGAGGTGTTGTTGCTCTGCATGCTTTGCTCTATAAAGGTTGCAGAATGATCAGTGACAATCAAGCTTTCCATTTCAAATGAGAGAAGCTGCTAAGTTTAAAGCAAGCAGCAGCAAAAGAATAAAGAATAGGTTCCAGAGATTGAAGCAACAGGACAGATGACAGAACACCCAACAGAAACCACTGGATAGCCTGACTGAGAGAGCAAACAAAGGTAACATCATCAAAGTTAAGATGTTGTGGGATATTTGTTTACCCTGTGTGAAGATCTATTGCTGTGATTGGTTTAATAAAAAACCGAATGGCCAATAAATAGCTAGGCAGGTGAGATTAGGTGGGACTTCCCGCAGAAAGAGGAACTCAAGGGGATGAATCTAGGTGCACTGGAGATGCCAGCGAAACACAGAGCAAGTCAGACATACAGAATGGGAGAGAGGTAAAAACCATGTGGCAGAACATAGATTAATAGAAATAGGTTAATTTAAATTATAGAAGCTAGTGAGACAAGCCTAAAGGCCAGGCTTCCATAATTAATACGAAGTCTCTGTGTCATTGTTTTGAAACTGGTGGTCCAAAAGAAAGTCCTACAATACCAGGGCTTACAAACGGCAAGTAAAAACCAGCTGGGAAGCAGACACACCGGAATTGCCCAGGCAGAGAACTTTACTATCCTCTTCATGGACCAACTTCCAACTTCCTTTTCCCCCTGCAGAGAGTTTTACACAATGAGAAAAACAATAGCAACATCTGTTGGAAACCTAGCAGTTCTCAAAGATACATTGTTTTTTAATAACCTCAGCTGCTTGTTGTTAGCCTTTCTTCCCAACAGAATGGGGAGGGGCAGGTGTTGGGCAACCTGCCCGACACCTTATTGCCCTAGAATAAGGTGTTTTAGAGAACCCTTGAAATCTTAAGTGGACTGGAAGAACTGGGGAACATTGGTCTCCACTGACCCAATCCACTTGAATGAGCAGTGTTGAGTAACTCTGGCCACCTCCAAAAGTCCCATATCCTCCAATGGTCTCTCTGAGCAATGGACGAGGGACCCTTCCTGCAGCCAGCACAGTTTGTCTCCATTTATGTATTTTAAGACTTGTCATAAGAATATTCCAGTGTGGGAGGAGAAAAAAAAAAGCTCATCTGAGAAAGCAGAGATGAAGGAAATTAACATCACGATCCTGATAGAGGATGCTGAATGCTTCAGCTGGTGGAAGTTACAGATGTGGGACATTCCCTAGGTCCTAAACCAGATGTCCCAAACTAAAATGAGAACATTTGAGCAGGAGAGAAGAATCCTTGTGTTCATTTTTCCATTAGACTCTGCTCTTAGACATACCAAAGTCATCGTAATTGTTATTTTAAAAAAGCCAATGCAAGCTTTGCCCTAGGGCTGTAAGACTAAGCCCCAACCTGAAGATATTAAAGGAATTTCCATTGTTTATATTGCCCCATCTCTTCCTGGCACCACACAGGTGACATCCTGCCCTGCAGAGAGAGGAGGTCAGTATTGCATTCCAGAGACAGTCTCACAGAGAGGAGAGAGGCTACAGGAGAGGCCCCACTGGAGCCTGGAACACCCTCTTGGCCCTGACCAAGCAAGCTATGCTGAATGTAAAGCAGAGAGAATGCAAAGCTAGGCAGCTCTGTTCAACTTGGGGGAAACAAGAAGGATGAAAACGGGGGAAAAATGAGAAAGATCAATTGCTCTGGGAAGACGAAGAAGTGGATTGGCTTGGTATGCATACTCACCCTCCCTCAAAGAGCTCTTAATCTACAACATGATCTGCACCCTTGCAAAAACATTTCATGTTCTCAGTTCAGCCTGGACGATAGATTTTTTAAGCTACTTCAATTCAACAAGAAGTTATTAAGCATCCACTTTGTACAGGGCACTGTGCCAGGTGATATGGAGGCAATAATGATGAACAAAACATGGATTCTGCCCTCAGGGAGCTTTTGGCCAAGGTAAGACATGAACAGAAGTAATAAAGGTAACTACAACATACTTTGGTGTGTGCTCTAATACAGGAAGCACAAAGAGCGAAAAGATTAAAGGTAGCTGACATGGAAGCAAACGGTGCCAGGAAGCCTCGTAGATCCACTGGCCTCAGAGATGAACACTGGGGTGTGTAAAGGAATTCAAGAGAGGAGAGAGGGGAGTAGAACCACAAAGCCTGGTCAGACTGCCTAAGAATAACTGCTATACTAACATTTGCATCTTCATCAAACTAAGCCATCTGAAGAGGCCAAAGGAAGACAATGTGTTGTCACAAGGGTCACAGGCTAAAATCACAGTAGAAATGAGGCCCTGTTCATTCCTCACCTGTTTTTTCCGGTTGTCATGGATGACCATTTCCTTGGCTTATAAATGAGTGAGTTCAGCATGGTCCAGTGTAGTTCCCTTGTAGCCCTTATTACTAAAACAAATAGAACAAAAGAAGCGGGGTGACATTGGTTGGAATTAACACACAGAATTTTGAACCACTTGCCTTACTCAATTTCATCTTTCCTGCAGATTCTTTCCAACTCCCTTTACTCCAATTTTTAAGCCTATCTGCCAGCATCTGACAATAGTCTAGTTTATCATCACAATAAAGATTGTGACATGCTTTGGTAATTACATCATGTCTCTAGTAGCTTCCAGCTCCAGGCATCCTACCCTGCATACTGCCAGTTCAATTTAAAGCAGATTCTTCTGGGTTCAAAGGGACCTGAAATGCATCATAAAAGCTGCTCCTATCCTACAAAAATTATTAACGATGGCCGATGGAGCAATTGGGCATTTAATTGCATTTTAAAATCTTATTTTATTAATTTTCAGGTAACCATCCCAGCAGACAAAATAAAAAGCAAAATTTGTTGCACAAATGTATTCTTGTTGCACGAATGTATTCAAACCTAATGCACTGCTGGGACCCCTTTAAAAATTCTTCAGAGAAGTGTTGATTTTCTTGCAAAAAAAAAAAAAAAAAAAACCTGGCCACCCAGGCATGTGCTGTGTAAGTGCCATCCAGGCCATGGGCTGATGGGCTGCATGGCATGCAAGGGACAAATATCAGTAAGGCTCCCTGTTGCACCCATCAGCTAGTGGATTGTCCATCATTATTCAAAATAATCATGCTAATTGCTTAGTGAACGACTGGTTCTAGTTAGATCATTTAGCAAAAATAAATAAAATCTGTGGAAATTGCTTTTTTCTAGTCAGCAGCTGCAAAAAAAGAAATAATTCCTAGTGTCAGAAGGTTATAAAGAAAACTACCTCCTTCTGCCTCAGTTTCTTCCTTTGAGTAATGGGGATACAAATGGTGGCTGCCTTGCAGAGGTGCTGTGGGAAATGAGGGCATTGAGTTTAGAGTGCTTCAAAAGTACCCCTGGGTACACAGTGAGCACACAGTCAGCACAGGATGAGTGTACAAAAGGGTAGCCATCGATCTCTCTGCTCTCTCTGAAGCAGCCTGGGGGTTGGACTTAATCCAAAGCGTGCTGTTTGGGAAGCTGTTCTAAAGAAAGAATCCCTGGTTGGTAAAAGCCTCAAGTCCACTCCTCCTAGCTCTTGAAGCCATGACCACAGCATAGTTTTGTGGCTTTTTAAATGACCACACACAGCAGTAATTCTATCCATGTCTGGCTGGGCCAGTTGCCTGCCTATCAGTAGTCAGTCAGTAGGGAGTCAGCAGTCATTGGAAATCTACACACTTCACCTCTAGCCACTTCCCAACCTTGGGCCTTCAGTCTGGAGCAGAACACCTACGAGTGGAATGTGGCATTACCCTGTCTGCTTGGAGGGAGTGCAATTCAGCAAGTCAATAAATGGGCTTCAGGAAGGAAAACCCAACTATACCCATGTCTTACAACTTGAAAATGATCTCTTTGCCTCCTCTTCCCCGACTTCCTAGGAACTTCTGTGCAGATTTAGAGGTAAAAACACACCTATCTGATCCTATTTAGGATTGCTGGGTAAGGGAGGAGAAGGGAACAATCTTACCAGGCCTGTACCATCCACCAATCCCAGTTAGTGCTTCCCTAGTATGTAAAGCACAAGAATACATAATTAGAAAATGTCTAGGTTTTTGTGCTGGTTTCCCTTTCTGTTTTGATCAAGCAACTCTGGCATTCAGAACACTTGTCTATCCTCACATATGGTCTGAAGGCGCATGGCTGCTGTAGGCTTCTGTCTTCTCAGCTGGTGGATTGTTTATTCATTTCATAGATGAAGAAACTGAGTCTCGATGAAGTTAAAACTTGAAGCAGTCACACTGTTACTCACAAGTGGGGAGATCAAATGTTCATGCTTTCCAGTACATCACACTCCCTCCATTCTACCCCTCTGGAATCTATGGTCAAATGGAAACAAAACAAAAGGCAGAGTAGAAATTGGTCACCAGGACTCACTTGCAGGGAGGTCTGTCACCCAGACACTTAGGTGGGGTTGTGCCAACCATTTTTGAAGTAGAGATTAAGATTGTTTTGAGTGTGTGTGTGTGTGAGTGTGTCTGTCTGTCTGTCTCTCTCTCTCTCTCTCTCTCTCTCTCTCTCTCTCTCTGTGTGTGTGTGTGTGTGTGTGTGTGTGTGTGTGTGTGTGTGCTCCAGTGTGTGTATGTTAGTGGAAATGGAGGAAGGGCAGGGCCAGCAGCGTAGTGACTAGAAGAAAATAAGTGAGGCAAAGCTTCAAGAATGAATGAGAAGGGTTGTTTCCCTCCCCTCAGTAGAATCAGCATTGAGAACCGTAAAAGAAAAGCAAGAAAACTCCTAAAGCAATCACTCCACTGGATACTTGGAGAGACCCAAGAGAGCTTTGGGTAGGTGGAAGCTCACTGATGTAAATCCATAAATGAGGAACCAATGCATGAGGAGCCCTGGGGAGGGAGCATCCTGTAGCCCACGGGTATAAAAGATGTTTGTAGTGACATATGTCATCTGTATCCTTGATGGATGTCATTTGTCTAATTGAATTTCTTTCTATAGATTCATATTTAGAGTGCAGGTAAAGGAAACTTGTCATCCCCATTTCTCCTGGGAATGGGAGAACCCAAGAGCTTGAACTAGGACATAAGACTTTAGAGATGGTACTGAGGGACTGAGAACATCCCCAACTTTTTTTTTTGAACCTGGTGTAGATCAGACACTTTCCAGCTCCCCCCACCCCCACCCCCACACACAATGTAGCTGCAGCAAGCAGCAAGCAGCAAGAGACCATGGAGCTGCCAAGCGGATGAGACAGATTGTAAAAGTGACTTCTCTATAGATACAGGAGAAAAGAAAGGCAATGCCTTCCAACACAGGAAGCTGTCCCAGCTTCTCCCGAAGGTGCACCTCCTAAAGACTCAGGATGCAAGCACAGCCCAGATGAAAGCCTGGCCTCCCTCTTTTTCTACCCTCCATGCCATGAGAAGTTAAAGGTATTTACACAACGTCTGGCCTACTTCAGAAGCTGGAGGTCTTGCCTTAAGGGATCGTAATTATTTAGTTCCAACCTTCTGTGGTAGTGTCACAGCAATGTTGCAAGAAGCCAAAATGCCTAGAGTTAAGACTTTTGAAAATGACATTCAAAATATACAAGACATAAAGCTATGAAGTCCACATGGCATGAACTCTGGAGTGTAGGAGGAAAGGGATGTATGCAAACGAAGCCAACGTGTGATGGGGAAGAAATACAGATGGTGTGACCTTGTGTGACTCAAAATCCACCTCAATTCCTTTACTTTTGCCTTAGAAAACACCCCTCTCTGTTTTTTTTCCTCAGGATTTTCCCATTGGCTACAACTTTGCTTGTTTCACTTTTTCTTTTGTGTTGCTGGGGATTGAAGTCTGGTCTTCTTGGCTTTTAGGCAAACCCCCTACCACCAAGCTATATCCCCAGCCCTCATACTGACTATTCATGTCAATACTGTTACACTCTAAAATTCCCATCTATTTTATTTGGACCCAGGATGGGCACTTGAGCCCACATATCTCATTTTATGTAACAGATGGATTTTGTGAAAATTCAAAGTAAAAAAGAATTTGGACCTAGTGCTATAAATGTGTAAGGAAATGGTGCCATTTAAGAAACGAGTTTCAGCAAATTATTAGGCATAAAGTAAATTATTCTGAAAAGGGTTCACAATTTTATAGAGGCATTCACATTCTAAATGTATCTGTATTTTCACACACCAAGGTTTCCTACAATGAAGAAAGGCTGGCCTTTATTGTCGTATTACTTCTGATTGGGTTGATATCTTTAGAGTCTTGTACAATTTGTACTGCTAGTGTGAGACATAAGTATATGGGGCCTGACCCTCTAAGTGAAAAGAGAACAAATTGGAGGCCACTGGGGTACAGTTCCGTATATTAACTCACTCCTCATTTAAATTTCAGACTAATAGAATGAAGTCACAGTTGGGTGGAGAGAAGACTAGTTTCCTGCCGGTCTGTGTAGCTGCTGAGTAAGTAGACAGAAAAGCTAGCTGCTCCCCAGTGAGTAATAACATAAGACTGAGCATGGGCAGAACAGTGAAGCATTCCAGGCTCACATACATCCACACAGACTCACACGCTCACCACCCCTACTGCGTTACTTACAATATAAGTTAGTGTAGATAACAAAGCTTCAAAATCACAGAGGTTCTGAGAAGAGCATTTCTTCCTCTCACATAAACAGGCAATTAAGGACTATCAGGAGTTTCCAGTTTGGAGGAGAGTTTAAGATTCTTCTAGGTTTTCTCTCCTCCATCAAGAAGGGCTTACCATTATCATGGTTCCAGGACATGGTCCCAGATGGGTAGCAGCGATCATTTTCCTTTCTACACTGTTAAAGAAGAACGATTATGGACTTCAAATTATTGTTTGCTCCTCTTCACCCAGCTAATGTAAGTCACCTGAACTGTTTTAAAAATCACATTTTCAGTTTCTGTTTCAGTAAGAACTTCGAACCAAAGGGATATGGAGAGAAATAGATCTGTATAACTTCCTGGTGGTATCATTGAAGGTGTTATCATTGCTCTGTTACTCCCTGCCTTTGCACTACCATGGCCCATGACCCTGCCCCCAATAACTCATACAGATTTTTTGATGGGGCAGTTTTACAGCTTTTCAGATCTGAAGTTCTTGGACATGCTATGTCTTCATAGATACCTACATACTCATATTTAATTAAATGTACTCTTAATATCGGACTAGGGAGTCATTTTAAACAAATAAAGCACCAACATGAAGCCCTAGCTCACTTCTAACTTTCCACAATTTTGAAATACAAATTACCAGATTTCCTTATTTTCATAAATGTTTGGCATTTGTTGATCCTCCATTCCCTCCTGCTCTGCCTCAATTCCCCACCCTTCACCCCCACCTAAATCCATCCAGCCCCTTACTCACCCTGGTACCTTTATGGCATATGTGTTCTATCACCCCTCTCCTCATTGCCCGTCCTGTCTCTTCTTCCCTCTCTCATGGGCCCCTTCTCGTTCCCTGGCCTCTCTACTCCCCAACTATAGCAGAAGTTGTGCATGTATAAAAATTAGAAGCCATTTTATCTGGCAGTCTACTTGGGACTCTCGTCCTTTTCCCTTTGTGTGTGCTTCTCCCACTATTCCCCCACACACACACACACATAAAACTGTATTTGAACCATATCTCCTTATGATTTTATCATTTCTAATTTACCCTGAGGCAAAAAAGTGTAGCCTGGCCAGACATTTACAGAATTAGAACACCAACTCTAAAGTCATATCACACTTTTTACTAAAAATACTCAGCTCTTATTATATCATTTGCAAAGGTAAGCCAATTTTCAAAATTAGAGACTACCAGGAAATTCATACATGAGATGAAATTTTTTAAATCAATGAGGCGTGTATGTGTTTTCAAATTATAATACCAAATCTGGATGATCACTCACCATGTGGGTGAAGTCTGGCTTGCCTACCCACTTTAAGGCTTTCTAGAAAAGATGACAAGACATTCTTAAGCACCAGGAAGACTTGCCCCAGAGAATGATCTAAATTCAGCTCAGAAGACGACCTTGCCAGCCAAATTTTGAAGGGCTGTGATTCTTCACATGACTTATGGTTACCTAACACTAGTTGATAAAATTAACAACTTCTAGATCACACTAGCTCCACAATCCAGGCTCACTTCTTGCCTACATCATCATCCACCAGACCTGGGTGGCCAACCTTCAAAAACCTCATTAGATGCCCAGACTCCTAACATCTAATGTTTCCTTGGGTAATTGCTCCACAGCAGGCCAAAAGACAAAGAATGTGAGAAATATGGAATACTGCATTGTCCCTTCATGGTCAAACTTGGATATGGCAGCATGTCTACTCTGTCAGATTATCTAGAACACACAGCCCTAACCTGAATGAAGAGGAATATGGGTGACATGATCCTTCATTGTGTCCTGAACAAGGAAATGAGACCAGAGACCTAAGAGCTGGACTTGACATCCCATGCCACAAGGCTGATGCAACATCCCCCACCCCCCACCCCCGTTTTACTGCATGGATACAGGTGTACCACTGATGGTGATGAGTCTGCACCATGTGACAGACATCTTGGCCATCAATTGCAGCCTCTAGTTGCTGTGTCAGACGACTGCTGCTGTATCTGCCGGCACACCCCTTTCACCACTGCAACACGCCTTTCATCAGTTCTGGGAAGGGAAGTGGTGAGCCTTTCCTCACCACAGATAACAAAGACAGCCCCAAAACACTTACCCTGATTAGAAGATTTTAGTTGGTGTATATTAGCTTTTCTTCAAAATAAAAGTATTCTATCTCCCCCTTCCCAAGACCATCACAAAAAAAGCCTTTCAATGCAGCATTTTATTTTATTTACTGTATCACAGCTGTGACAATCAAAAACCTAAACTGTGTTCTTCTAGAAGTCAGAATAAAAGACACAGTAATGATCTCAACATTTCTCATATGTTAGTCACCCTGGCTGAGTCTTTATGCTTTTCTGCCTTCCTCCCATTTTTCCCTGTGATAATCTAAAGGTACAGTAAAAGTCATAGCAACTCTCTTCCCCAGCAGCTCTATCTGCCCAGGTCCTGGGGTGACCACAGTAGTCAAATCATATAGCATGAAAGAAAAATAAATTTTACTTCCTTCATAAAGCCATTGAGAATTTGAAGAATAACCTACTGCAACCAAATAGATAAGGTCCCATGTGACTGCTTCTCAAGCCAATGTTTTTGCCATGTATTGGCATTCTGTTATGAGAAACTTCATGTTTGTATGTTATATAATACATTTCTGAATTTTTAAACTATGCCCATGTAGCCACATAATTTCAGAAATTTGCACAGAGCTGGACATAATGGCATATGCCTTTAACCCCAGCATTCAGGAAACAGAGACAAGGAGATCTTTGTGAGTTAAGGTCAGCCTGTCTACATAGCAAGTTCCAGGTCAACCAAGGCTACATAATGAAACCCTGTCTCAAAAAGGGAAGAGGTAGGGACAGAAGGATGAATCAGTGGTTGTTATAGTTTGGGTAACCATGGCAGTGATAGAACACCCATGACCAAAGCAACTTGGGAAGGAAAGGGTTTATTTAGCTTACACTTCCCTATCATTGTTTATCATTGAAGGAAGCCAGAACAGGAACTCAAAGGCAGGAACCTAGAGGCAGGAGCTTATGCAGAGGCTATGGAGAAGTGCTGCTTACTGGCTCACTGGGCCTACTTTCTTACAGAATCCAAGACCACCTACCTGACCCACAATGGGCTGGGTCCTCCCCCATCAATCATTAACTAAGAAAAATGCTCTACAGCCTTGCCTATACCACAGCCTTCAAAGGCATTTTCTCAACTGGGACTCCCTCCCCTCAGATGATTCTAGCCTGTGTCAAGCTGACATAAAGTTAGCCAGCATAGTGTTTCAGGATGCATCCTGCTCTCGAAGAGAACCAGAGTTTGGATCTGGGCATCTACCACAGGCATCTCAAAACCACCTATAACCTCAACTCTCAAACAAGTTACATCTCAGTCCTCTGTGGGCTCTCAAACACACATGCACAGACACACAAATATATAAATAAAAATAATAAATCATTTTCGAAGTGAACAAGGTCAGTTCCTTTAACTACACTGTGACTCTCCATCACTGTTTGCTGCTCTCTTCCCCCAAATATAACCACTATTTCCTTTTGAGTTAATAATAGTCCATTCACATTCCTTACATTGTATCATATAGTCATATCTTCTTAATTTATGAGATTGTTTAATATTATTCAAATGAAAATGTCTTGTATATTTTTCTGGAAGTTGTTTTTAAACATTTGATGTGTCTATGTGTGCCCACATTTGTGTATGCCACAAGCATACTCAATGCATCTGCAGGAGTCCATAGATACCAGAAAACGGTGTTAGATTTCCCTTGACCTTGAGTTATAGGCAACTGTACTGCCAAACATGGGTACTGGGACCAAACTTACATCCTCTAGAAAAACAGCAAGTGGGGCTGGAGAGATGGCTCAGTGGTTAAGAGCACTGGCTGTTCTTCCAGAGGTCCTGAGTTCAATTCCCAGCAACCACATGGTGGCTCACAACCATCCATAATGAGATCTGGTCCCTCTCTGGCTTGCTGGCATACATGCAGGCAGAACACTGTATACACAATAAATAAAGTTAAAAAATGTAAAAAAGAAAGAAAAGCAGCAAGTGCTCTCAACCCCTATATCATCTCTGTGGCCCCATAAAACTTTCTTTTGAACCTATTATGATGTTTTTTTAGTCATGCATGCTGATTTTTATAGCTGCATTTAATTCATTTTTGCTACAGTATTTTATAGTGTTATATGAACAAAACAATACCTAATTAGTCCCTCTATTACAGGGTGGTCATTTGGAGTTTCTGTTGGGCATTTTGCTATTAGAAACTATATTAATAAAAAGATCCTTCTATTAATTCTAGTCTACCTATGCAACAATGCCCCAATTAAGCTAAGAGGGGCAATGCCCAATTGTAGAGTATTCATGAGTTCCACACTATAAGATGATACTGTTTTTACGAAGTTTCCACACCAAGTCATATCGGCACCAGCTTATAGGGAACTTCTCTTTGCAGCAGGTCCTCACCAACAAATGACACTATTGGGATTTATACACTCAAGTCTGGAGGTATATAATAGGATTACACTGTGGTTTTAATTTGTATTTCCTTTAGGCCATACTTTAATCACATTATGAACTCAAGAAACCAAACTGGGAAAGCAAAACAATTCACCATGCCTCTCCTTAAGAACCAGGTAAACTTCATAAACTGGCCTCTTTTCAGAGAAAAGTAAAAAGAAAAAAAAGTGGGGGGTAAGAAAGCCCTAATTATTCATTAGACTTTAGATGTTGGAAAACATCAGAGGCCTTAGGCTACTGTTTGTGTTGTAAGATAAACAGCAGTTCTTTAAGCGGCTCCTTTTAGGAGATCACATTATTAGCAAAGCCATGGGAAAAGCAAATACATTTCAGAGGAATCGTAAATATTTCTTTTATCTTTCCAGATAAAGACATTTAGTATGAGTCCTAATGCACAGGCTGAGCCATACACAATTTATAGCAGAAGAGGGTTTGAAACACTTTTGTGTAAACAAGTATAGATAGTTTTTAAAGGTGGCTAAAAGGCAGTGTGGCATTTTTTCTGGAAAGGGAGCAGCTCCCTGTGGGACCAGCTCTGGTCAGTGTCAGAGCCTGTTTCCCACTAGCCAAGCTGCCCCATTAAGCACTGTTTTCATCTCCACAGCCCTTACTTTCATGTAATGTTTACCTCATTGACACCTCCTCTTAGTGAGTCCCTAGTATAAACAGAGGGTGTAATAAGCTGCAATGTATTTAACAAGATTTTAAAAGACCTGACTCTGGGACAAGGATGGCCAAACGGGGAAGAGATTAAAGCAAAAGTTTTACAACATCTCAATCTCCTGTGACAAAAACAACTCCACAATTTACATCCAGGAGAGAGACAGTCTCCTTGTGTTTATCCATAAATTAAAATATGATGGACTCCAAATGTGCTCTGACCAGCCAAATTCGGCAACCTTGCCTTTTAGCAGAAAATTATAAACCCAGATTATAAACTTGGAAGAGAGATGTGAAAACAAACTTGCTTTAACTCCATAATATCAACATGCTGGTGGGAACTGTGAGTTTCTTGAACTAAAGCAGTACACAGGGGGTAAAGTAAGTCCTTGGAATTTGCCATCTTGATTTAAAAATAAACGGGATGGGGGTGAGCTGTAGAGACTAAAGCTTTGCCTGATTCAGTTCAGCTGAAGGGGGCAGTGGAACATGTGAGTAGTAACTTCTGGACCAGTTTGGACAGAGAGGTGACTTCTGGCTGACTCGTGGTTCCTTGAGTAGGGCTGGGCTGGGAGGAGTCTGAGTTCCAGGCAGCCTCAAGGGCCTTTGTGGGTCAGAAGTCCAGGGCACTGGAGAGGTATCATCCAGGTCAGTGGATCTCAAAAGAGATGCGTGGACTGGGTGTGGCGCCCACACTTGTCAGCCTCTGATATGAAAGGTTACAAGTTCAGAAGACAGGATTCAGGCCTACAGAGACTGGATTTAGCTGCCATAGGCCATTGAGCAAGTAAATCACTTTAAGAATGGACTAGAGGAATCTTAAAAGATGACCAAGAAAAGGAAATGGTATCTTGTTCCCTGTCTCCATAAAAAAGGTTGGAGAGCAGTAGACTTGGGTTCTTGTTAAAATGTAGGCATTTTGGCCGGGCAGTGGTGGCGCATGCCTTTAATCTCAGCACTTGATAGGCAGAGGCAAGCAGGCAGATTACTTTGAGTTCGAGAGCAGCCTGATCTACAAGAGCTAGTTCCAGGACAGCCTCCAAAGCCACAGAGAAACCCTGACTCGAACCATTGCCCCCCGCCCCAAAAAAGTATGTATTTTGGCTTTTAATTGACAAAAAAAAAAAGTGTATACTTATAGGGCACAGTGTTTATACTGTAAAATGATTAGACCAAAGGAACTAACAGCCTAGCTTATTGATTTGCTGTTGACAACATTTAAAATCTCATCTTAGCAATTTTGAAATATGCACAATATTCTGAACTCCAGGAAGCTGGGCTATACAGCAGGGCTCTGCCTGCAATTTAACAGCACGTCCCCAGCACTCGGCCTCTCTGACCTCTGCTGTGGACTACAACCCTACTCTCGACTACTACTAATCAGCTTGTTTAGATTCCACAAAGATGTGAGCTCACAAAGTTCTCATCTGTCTGTGGCTGGCTTCCTTTCCTTATCAATTTTCCACTGATGGGCACCAGGCTGCTTATCTAGTTTGGCCGTTGTGGATGGGGCAGTGGCTGTGAGAGTGGTTGGGAATTTGCCTGTTTAAGGAGATTCGGGTGATGCTAGTAGTGGCCCCAACCACGCTGTGAGGAGCACAGGTACATATGCAACAACCTCAAGCCACAATCCACCATCTGGCACTGATAATTAACTAACCTGGGCATTTTCCTTGTGTGGTCCTAGAGCATTAATACCTAATAGGTATTTGTAATTGACAGCTCTGGCTTTGGGGAGAATGCAAGAGTAACATTTGTCATTCTTGGTGCTGGTTGTACAGGCTTTTCCACCTTTCCATCTCCTGCCCCAATAATTAATCCTGGCTTTATAGTTGCCTGTTCCCCGAAGGATCTGCCAGTGTTTGCAGCGTGGAATATGCTGAGGGTTCGGACCAGAGCAGGCAGTGCCTTCTGGAACAGGTGTGGATTTTGACTGGCAAGAGGCAGTACCGACCTCAGCTTTTAAAACATTCTCATAAAAGGAGAAAGCATTGGTTTCTGACACAGAAGTCAGAGACTTCTTTTCTACCAAAGAGAACCAAGTAACAACTTCTGAGGGCTAACTTGTGTTTGCTTCTCTGCTTTAGTTTCTAAATACAAGCCAATTTGTGTTTTCCTCAAAACAAAAAGTTTGCACAAGGATATTTGCAGCCTCTTACTGAGCACACAGGTCACCTTTTTTTTTTTCCTGTGGCTTTCTGAAAAACAAACAAACAAAACAAAACAAAACAAAAATAAAGCAGTCAGCCATTCCTGATGGCTTCCAGACTGCCATTCAAACCTTTGTTGTAAAAGCAGTTGTATTGCTCTATGCCTGTCCGCTGGGAGGGGTGGGCTTTTGGAGAGGTGGTCCTGCTATTCTGAATAAAGTGGATGAGTGGCCCCTCTAAAAAGTCCTTTGCTCTGCCAGAACTGTACCCTTTTCAGTCCGTTGTCTAGTTTCACTAAAGTTTGAGGAAAGGATACACAATACAAGCAGCACTGTGGTACCCGAATCTGGGGCCAGCATCCTAAGAAGACAAGAACAGTCTCAGGAGTCGGTCACAAGGCTTGCACTGAATCTCTAAACTGGGAGGTGGTGATACGCAGCTTTAATCCCAGCACTCGGGAGGCAGAGGCATGTAGATCTCTGTGAATTAGAGACCAGCCTGATGTACAGAGTGAGTTCCGGGAAAAGAGAAACCCTGCCTCATAAATAAAATAAATAAATAAAAATTTAAAAAGGATGAAAGAAAGAAACTGAGTCTCTAAACTGAAGCTGTTTAAAGACAGTTCCAAGAGACTAAATTTAAAATTCAAGAATGTCTTATTGCAGAAATTCCTTTACTTTGTTGTAGCTGCTAAGAAGTATCTGTGCATGTGCCTCTATGTCTCAGCTTCTCCTGTGTAAGATGGGATAATAATAGTACCCATTTATAGGGTTGTGGTAAGGATTTTATGAATTAATAAATGCTGAGTCACAGAAGTAGCTCCTGGTATATAAGAAGTGCTCTTGGAGGGTTCCCAGTGACTCAGTGTAGTGCCACTCCACCCCACACCCACTCGTACTTGCTCAAAGGGACATTGTGCTTGCACACTGGAAAGAGTGCTGACCAACTCCCAACTCTATCCAACAGAAATTGTTGAGTGTGTGTGTGTGTGTGTGTGTGTGTGTGTGTGTGTGTGTGTGTGTGTGTGTGTACACTAAGACAAGCCAGAAGAGGAGAATAGATTCCCAGGAACTGGAGTTACAGGGAGATGTGAGCTGCCAAATGTAAGTGCTGTGAACCAACAGTGATCCTTTGGTCCTTTTCTGTTTTTTTGGTTTTTTGAGACAGCTTTGGTTTTTTTCTGTGTAGCTTTGGAGCCTATCCTGATACTTGCTCTGGAGACCAGGCTGGCCTTGAACTCACAGAGATCCACCTGCCTCAGCCTCCCGAGTGCTGGGATTAAAGGTGTGCACCACCAACGCCCTGCTCTTTGGTCCTTTTCAAGAGTAGCAAGTGCTCTTAACCTCTAGGCCGTCTCCCAGCCCCAATAAAAACAGTTTCATATTTGAAAACTGAACCCAATATACCCAAATTTTAAATATTTTATCAACATAAATGCATAATTATAAACATATTATGCATTTTACTGTTTTTCACTGTATTCCAAATGTATGTTTTACAATTATAGTGCAAATGTTGTTTCCACTAGAAATATTTATGTTCAAATTAAAGGAAAGTTATGGTTAAAAGGGTAAATTCACTTACCCCTGCTGTAACACACATACCTGTGGTCTTTCCAGCATCCACTTATTTCCGGTAAGTGAACTGAGTATCAGTTTTTCAGTTAAAATTTAAATGAAGTTATAGCCAGGCATGGTGGTGTATGCCCTTAATCTCAGTACTTAGGAGGCAGAGGCAGACAGGTCTGAGTTTGTGGCTAACCTAGTCAACAGAGGGGGTTTCTACACAGAGAAGCCTGTCCCCCCACCACAGCAAAAACAAACAAATGAACAAATAAATACAATTATAAACTCAGTTTTGTAGTCATGTTTCAAGTGCTCAAGAGGCACACATAATTCACAACTTACCACAGGAATAGAATTCTGAAAATGGACAGACCTAACAGTGAGTCTTGGTGAAGTTACATAACCAAATATCTAATTTACAAAGGAAAAAATATATATCATAAGTTATTGTCTTCCAAATTAGAGGCAATATAACTGACACTGATCGATAAATTATAGAAAATCTTAAATAAATGGGAACTCATTTTTACTGAATATTTTATTAAGAAAAATCATCAAAACATTGTTAAATCTAAAGGCATATGAAGTGACCTCATACCTACCATCTAGATCATAAATAGTTAACACTGACCTTATTGTCACTATTTCAGACCTGTTTCCATTCATTAGTCCACCTAGCCTTTTTCATGTATTTCGAAGTTAAGGACATTAGTATACCTTGACCCTCAAAACTCCATCAAGAATGTATAATTAAATTCAATATTTGGTATTCTCTGTGTGTGTGTGTCTCACTCTGTCTCTCTCTTTCCTGCTTCCTCCCTTTTTCTTCTTTTTTCCTTTCTTTCCTCTTTCCTTGTTCCCTCCCTTTCCCTTCTTGCTTATTTACTTGGAGGTAAAATGCACATACAGTAAAATTCACATACCTTAAGCAACCATTGAATGAGTACTAGCACTTCATCTGCCTATCTAAGGGAACTCAGTCAAGAAAGATATCATTATCCCAGACAGCTTTCCACCTCTTCCTCTTTAGTCTCAGTTCACCCCAGACAATCATTGTTCATTGTTCGGGTTTTCTATCCCTCATAGATTAGTTTAGCCTAATCTAGAATTTTAAGTAAATGGAACCAGACAGTGCTTGGACTTCTGTAGAGGCTTTCTTTACTCAGCAGGTTTTTGAGATACACATGTGCATTTGTTCTTTCTCTTTGTATTATTACTGAGTAGAAACCATGTGTATTTCTAACCTAGGGAACTCATGACATAGCCTTTCAAGGAGTCCACTCTATCCTTTCCCAACTCACAGCCTCCCTCTTACAGTCAATCTAATTTCAGCTTTGGTACTTACTCAGTTCCTTAGGGTTAGTGAAATGAAGATACTTTCGTATTGCAACATTTAAATGTTACCTATATTTAAAATCATCTGAATCTTCTCTAAAGAAGGTAAAAACAATCTTCCCAATTTCTTCACTTCTTCTTTATCCAAGACTTCAAATTCTTTGAGCTCCTGATGCTCTTCATTTGTGCTTTCTGAGCACAGTCTGTAATTTATACTGATATATTTTCTTGGTCATTGAATAAATGTCTATACTGGTTTGTAGTCTCTGCTGGACAGCATTGTGTCTGTTTTATGTGAATCCAAACCTATTGCTCAGCAATTAGAAGACTATTATCAAGCCTTTGTGGACAAGTGAATATCCAAGTACAATAAATGTTATGTATACGGGTTTGGGGGTGGCTGATGTGGAAGGTAGGCAGATGCTCGAGTCAGACTCAAATGTAATTTTCCTGAGATTCACCAGGAACTCCATCAGCTGGATGTCATGGTTTTCTTTCTGGCCAATAGTGAAGACCTGTGTTGCCATGTCCAACTCCTTCCCTGTGAGGCACGTGGAGCCAAACCTGGAATTTCCTGTGACATTTAAAATTGCTCAGAATTGCCAGGCATTGGTGGCCCTCGCCTGTAATCCCAGCACTTGGGAGGCAGAGGCAGGTGGATCTTTGTGAGTTTGAGACCAGCAGCCTGCTTTACAAGAGCTAGTTCCAGGACAGCCTCCAAAGCCACAGAGAAACCCTGTCTCGAAAAACAAAAAACAACAACAACAAAAAAAAAAAAAACAAACAAACAAAGTAAAATTGCTCAGAATTAGCTGATCCATGTTCTTAGCTCCCAAACTGCTTTGGTCTCCAGAATTAAGCAGATATTTCTCTGTGCATACAAATTCTACTGCATCGAATAATGTCTTGATTTTTTTTTTTTTAATTCTTGTTTCTTTGTTCCGATTCTTCCGAGCAGATAGTCAAGTATTTGTGTTTGGTTCCTTGCTCTGAAGAAGTTTGTGACCCATAACCCATAACGACAGAAGTTGCTTTCACAGCACTGGCCTGAGGGATGTGTTTTTGCAAAAGCATAGCTTTCCTGAGGGAATTTCCCGAAGGGGACATGTAGAAAATTCCAAGAAGCAGAAACTGTCCCATGACTGGATAGGGGTTAGGCCCTGCTTGGAAAGAGGACCTCAGGATTATATGAATGCCAGGTCTAGGTGAGTCTGGACTCCAGTCACAAGCTCCCAACCGCAGCAGGACTGCTTAGCTGTGATGCTTGAAACACAGGATTCCACACTCAGTCTGATGCCTTGATGTGTGACGTCCAGCTACAGATTTCAGTTTAAGCTTTCTGATTTTACATGGCGCCAGAAAAAGAGAAAGTTCTGTTCTTACACTGACAAGGAATGAAAAATCTTGTTCTTCGAGAGAGAGGGAGGCTCAGAGATATATTTGATTTAATTTTTAAACATAAATAGAGAGTACACTTTTAGGCACATGATCTAAAGACAAAGAAGAAAGACAGAGAATCCAAAAAATAATCCATATAGCATAGGAAGAAGAAAGGAAGTGAAGGGAATGGGGGAAGGGAAGGCAGAAACATGGAGAAGTAAAGATAAGTAAAAATGTATGGCCACATTAATATAAATGGTTACAAAATAAAAACAAGCTGAGAAAGCCATAAGTACCAGACATTCTATCCTCTTCCTCCCACAAACATACAATTTCAGGATGATAAAATTAAAATAAATAAATAAATAAATAAATAAATAAATAAAATTGTGCCTAATGCTGTAGTTTTGCATGACTGATATTCAGCTACTTCTCCAAAACGACTTGGCTTAATTATATTGTACATGTCTGCTTGTCTGCTTGATGGGCCAGTGACGCTTGATAGCTGTAAAATAATTCCTATTAATTTACAAATATAGCTCATAAAATTTAATTTTCTTGCCTTTGTTTTAGCAACACTAATTATGTTGCAATCAACACTTTCACATATTTTATACTCAATTGATAGCAATGTCAAAATAGGCATTTTTTCATCAAATATCATTGTTATGGAGTCTTTTTATTTCTAATTGTTATTTTGAGAGGACTTAGTCTGCTGATGCAGTACCAACTAGACCTGTCAATAAAATTCTCTTACATACCATGTTCAAATATTGTGTTGGGATTGCACATACTAGACAACTTTATCACTGATGAAATTACATACTATTTCATCTCCATATAAACATAAAATAGATACGTTTACCATTTCATAAAAAAAAAAAACCCTAGATCTGTATACCAAAAGCTGTAGCTTTTCATATCAGGTCTAGAGACACAGACTTAGGAGAATTTAGATTATTCAACAACAATGGAGAATGTTCCTCAGATTCCATGAAGTAGTGTTCCAAATGGTAGGTGACTTGTAAGTACCAATGCAGCCACAAACATAAATAAGAAAATGGAGGCTTAGCACAATTGGGAATAGTGGTTCTCACAAGACTCTTGCATCCATGCTATCAGAGCAAAAATGATTTTGCAATCAAATCTGTGTTTTCACTTACCTAAGCACTTCTGCCATTCAAATATTTATGACCTCCCAAGACAGTTGATGTATAAGTACAAGGGCAGTTCCTAAATCTTCAGGACATTTGAGTTAAAGGTTAGATTAGGCAGTAGTTCTCAGAACTCAGCATGGTGCTAGTTATCTTGGTTGTGGCTTAGGGTTACTGTCCCAGCACTCAACATTGCATTTCAAATCACAGGATGCCATGTATTCTTCAGTAAATCCTTCTTGGTCTCTGTGATAAGTAGAGCTCCCTAAGCTATGAGGTTAGAGAGGCTAGAGAATCCAACCTGACCTGGTCTTTGCTTAGACTGAGAGGAAGCAGGAAAAACAGAGAGGGTTGGAGACTGGGTGGCAGAGAATAGATGAGAAAGAATTGAAACTATTTCCACATGCCAAAAAATTCAAACTTCTGATATTACCAATCTGTCCAGAGATCTCTAAGCACTAAAACCATCACGAAAAACTATAGTTGACCTACATGCAAATAATTTCCAAATATATATAAGAAATCCTCATAATATATACATAGAGTTACACACACAGACACACACACACACACACACACACACACGTACAAATACATACATACATACACACACAAATGCACATGCACGTATACACATAGGCTCCCTTCTGCTTATTTGCTTGTTTGTTCTGCAGCAAATCAGGTCATTTTCTTCTTTGTAGTTCCTTCTGTTTTTACATTCCTATAACCTCTCCACTAATGAGTTGGGCAATGCAGGTATAGGGTAGTGAGACAGCAAACATCACATTTACAGTTGATCATTTGCACAGGAGGAGGCCAAATAGATCATTAAAACCAAATATTAACCATCTGCCGTCTCCACCAACTATAACAAAGACATTTCTAGCATATACAGATGTCATCAGATGAAAGACTCCTTTGAATTAATTAGTTTACAAACCATATTGCCTTTTTTACTGTTTGCTTATTTATTTGTTGGCTATTTATTTGTTCACAACTTGGTGAAAGCTTCCTCAGTCCCATGAGCCTGTCCTTGATCTGACTTAAAGGATAAAGAGTTTGGGTGAGTTTGCCCAAGTTGAGCTAAGATCCTGAAAGACTGTGTCCAACAATTTTATAATACAACAGGATACTTTTCTAAAAGGCAAGGTCTTGAGAAACAAACAAACAAACAAACAAAAAACTGATAGAAGGCTAGAAATCATTGACTATTACTGATTTCATCAGTTTCGGAACATTTCTCTAGTGATGGCCACAAAACACATTGGGATGTTTCGGGTTTATCTAGACACTAAGCATAAGATAAACTCTGGTATGTCCCTCTACGTTGAACCAGAGACTGCAAAGGAGACAGCAGGAAACACATTCTATGCTCTTGACCTCCAAGGGTCCAGGTCAAAGGTGCATAACAACAAACCCTGGAGGAATGCAGAAGGATGTTTTGCTATTGGATACTAAAGAGCTCACAGAGGCTGACATGCCTAATAATTACACTGGAAAGCAGGCCTGTTACATAGCTACCTTATATGGCCTCCAGAGAGCTGCCAGAGATGGCCAGCCACTGCTGTCCCCTCTACTATGAGTAGCATCCAAGCCACCTAAAAGGCTCATTGGTCTTCCTTCCTCCACAATAAGGTGCAATTCAAAGTGCACTTGTCCTCAAAGGAAGTGAAGGTAAAGTCCCTAACCCTGAGCAATGAAGCTGGGGAGATACACAACATGAAGAGATTTGGGCCAATCTCTTTGTTTTCCTAAACCTTGGTTTTCCCCGCTAACACTAACTATATAAAGTCAAATGTAGCTTCATGGTAAGAGTGTGTTCTGAGAGCCATACAGTTAGGTGACAGCACCCCTTAGTGAAGACCATAGGGTGGACCTACACAAGTCAAGGTGGCACATTGTCTATGGCAGTAATTTTGTCACTGGAGGGATTCAGTGAGAGCTTGATAGATGCAGCGACCTACTCAGTAAATGCTGTTACTCATTTTATTCTTCTTCCTTTTTTGTTTTTAAATGGTTTTTCAAGGTAGGGTTTCTCTGTGTAGCCTTGGCTGTCCTGGAACTCACTCTGTAGACCAGGCTGGTCTTGAACTACAGAGATCCACGGACTCTGCCTCCCAAGTGCTGGGATTAAAGGCATGTACCACCACCACCACCCTGTGAGTTAACTGGTTTTTCAATTGTTCATATTATTACATTATCTTTATCTATTCATCTACTGGTGGTATTTGGGTCCATTTCCTGTCTTGACCTTTGTGACTAGTACACATATTTCTTTCTTCTTCCTTTTTTTTTTTTTTTGGTTTTTCGAGACAGGGTTTCTCTGTGGCTTTGGAGGCTGTCCTGGAATTAGCTCTTGTAGACCAGGTTGGTCTCGAACTCACAGAAATCCGCCTGCCTCTGCCTCCCAAGTGCTGGGACTAAAGGCGTGCGCCACCACCGCCTGGCTCATGTACAAATATTTCTTTGACACAGACTTCATTTTGTCTGGGTATAGATGCAGTAGTGGGATGACCTGCTCATAAGGCCATTGTCCTTTTTATATTGGGAAGAACCTGTGTACTTCTTTTCCTTAATGACTATATTATTTTCTCTTCTCTAAAGTCATTTTCCTACCTGAATAGGATCATCTCCTCACACTGTATATCTCTAATACAATGCTCTGAAACTTTCTACCAGTCTGTAGTCTTATAAAATGACTACCACCTCTGCAAGATAGCTATGGGCAGCTCTAGGGCTATGTGTCATTATGGAGCCCCCCACCCTTCCCCCACAGAACCCAAAGACATCTGTGTGAGGCAGCTGTGAGGATGTCTGCCTCTGGGAACATCCTAACTCCTCCTCAGTGAACATCAAAGAGTGGCTATTCGCTGGGCCCTTTCTTCCTCTGTCACTACTTGCTGGCTCACTGCAGCCAATCTGTCCCAGCAAATACACACTAGCTGCCCTCACACACATGCAAAACAATCAAACAGACGCTCCCGCTCAATGGCATGAACCAACTTCCTTCTATTTATAAGAAGCAGCCCAACAGACCCACTCCGTTCCGTAACTTGCAGCTCTCTGCAAGCTGTACCAGAATAGAGATGTGTTCGTACTTTCCAGTCACCCAGATTGCCACTTCAGAAAGAGAGTGATAGACAAATACGCTGCGATCCGTTTAGAACATTTCCCCATGTTTAACTTCCAAATTTGAGAGTCTTAAGTACAGTTGCCAGAAGCAAGTTTTTCTAAATGCAGTGTTTTTTCTTTTTTTTTTTTCTTGGTCTCTTAGTAAATGGTAACCGAATATTTTCCCCCCTACTGTTTCTTTTCAGAGGCCAAGAGTTTTTTCACTCCTAGTCTGCAATACCCTGCCTGGGCTGTCGCCCAAGTGGCTTTCACACCTAAAGTGAGAAAGAATTAAGTGCTTCTGCAATTCAGAAATGGTTCTGTCTGCCTGGGAGCTGCAAAGCTCTCTTGACTGAACTATTCCTTTTAGACTCCAATGCTAAGTGTATGAAGGAGCCTACAACAGTGCCAAGAAAGAAGCTAGAGAAAGAAGCCCAGTGCATTATCTTTCTATCAGAACTCTTCCGGGGAAGTGCTTACAGCTGCCCACTGGTTTTCCTGAAGTACGTATATCTTGTGCAAGCACTAGGCTTGTCATCTTTCTATTTTCCACAAAACGAATGTCTAAGTTGTTTGCTGACCCCATTTTCATATTAATTATGTCACTCTGTCCCGAATTCAGTGTTGTGCTTGTCTTAATGTGGGGAGAAATGGGTTCAAGCTTGCCTTCAATTATTCTCATCAGGAGGTGTCAATTTCCATCTCAGGAGTGTACATTATCCTATAATCTTCGAAAATAGATACCGGATAAAGCAAGCTTGCCAAAGGTCAGAAACGGTTGAATAAGGATCCTTAAACATCTGATATCTTGCTATTTTTTGCAGATAAGCTCTGCTGTGTGGAAAGGCTGTCTGTACACTATAGACACTGTTTAAGTCCAGCGCTTCAGCTGTGAGTGACAGGCTGTGTTGCTGCTCTCCGGACTCTGTGGGCTGGTAAGACATCATAAATCACAGTTTCTGTTATCATGTTTTCCTTTCTTAAGTGAACTGTACATTTTCAGCCATTGTTTCCTTCTAGTGTTTGTCCTTAGGTAATCAAAGTAAGGCTAACAATGTCTTTCACAGGCAATTTGAGAGATTGGCCAGGGAACAGTGAATATACTAAAAACTGGTTAAAACTAGAGCAATCTATATTTGAAGCTGAGAAAGGGGCTGCCCTGAAAATCACAGGGCAGTCAGTCTATTTTCATACCTGGAAAATACTAGAACAAATCATAAAAAAAAAAAAAAATCAATTTGCAAACACCCATAAGATCACAGAATACCAGGTAATAATCAACATTGCTTTGTGAAGAACAGTCTTGTCAGAACATCTAATTTCCTTCTAAAACAGAGTGACAGGCTCAGTAGATCAGAGGGATGAAGCAGATGTAACAGAGCTTGAATTTTACAAAGCTCTCGATTCTTTCTTCCATGCTGTACTCATCAGCAGATGACTTCTGCACAGATGAACTCTTGAGAGATAGATTTCAAAAAGGCACTACTCTCCTGTTTCTGGGCTGACTTGACAGGTAGGCCCTGGGGCATGGGGGAAGGGGATTACATGTAGGCTTGGTATAGGAATGAGTGCCTCCTTAGTCCTCTTTGAGGCCTAGTGGCATCAGAGTCCTAGTACATACCATATGCTCAGTAAAACAATAAACAGTGCAGTAGTGGCTGGGAAAATTGTCACAACTCTATAATGAATGGCTGAGCAAAGACCCCCACATTGAAGGAAAAACTCGCTCCTCCTTTATAAAGAGCCATCTCCCCAGGGAGCTGAAACTGTATTAGGTAAAGGCTCCACACTGTCTGACGTAGATTTGGTTATAGATTATTTTGAGTGGTTTTATACATATGTAAATATAATGGTTACCACTTATGTGGGATTAAAAAGAAGCTCCACAAGTTCAAGCTTTATAAATGCAGAAAGAACGTTGTATGAAATGCCGGTTAAGTCAGACAGGCTGTACCCTCAATACATCTTGAAATGAAACTTTTAAGAAGGGTTCAATGATGCAAAGGAACCAGCATTTTGAAGGAAGGGCTTGACAGCTGGCTCGCTGCTCAATATGCTACTTGGCTGTGAGATATTAAACTCTGCTGAGTTTTTCATTCTCCAATATGTACATAGGTTCACCTAAATCTTGTAGAGTTCAAATCAGAAATAAGTGAGAACACACACACACACACACACACACACACACACACAGAGAGAGAGAGAGAGAGAGAGAGAGAGAGAGAGAGAGAGAGAGAACATGTGTGTTTATTTAGGTGACCATATACTAACAGGCACATTCCCTAGTATCAGGCATATTGCAGGAAGGTGAAAAATAATAGTGTCCCCCTTTCATTCTCATGCAGGTTAAGTCTGCCCAGGAAAGCGCCTTGTGGTAGCTTCAGTGACATGCCTGCCTACCAAGTCCTTTTCTTATGTCAGTACTTCCAGTCACCCATGGATATCTGCTGTCCATCCCATGTTTCTTATCACTGTTTCCTATCGCCTATTTCTTCCACATTTTAGAGACAAACTTCATTTAGCAATTGGCTAATCGTGTGTGTGTGTGTGTGTGTGTGTGTGTGTGTGTGTGTGTGTAGTGGGGGAGGGGATAAAACGTTTTGCTATAACCCTCTCTTCCTGGTTGACTGCATGACTATGCTTTCCTCATCACACTGGCCACTCTCAGTTCATTTGAAGTGTGCACCTGAGCCAAGACTGGACCATCATCACCACCATAGTGTAATTACTGTCCATCCGTGGCTGCCTTAGTCCATTTTCTTTTGCCATAACAAAGATCAGGCAATTTATAAACAATCCAGGCTTATTTGTCTTTGGAAACTAGGTCTGGAAAATCTAAAGGCATGATGCTGGCATTTGGGAGGGCCTTCTTCTGTAGCATAACTTGGGAGAGGGCACCACAAGGCAAGATAAAGCCAGCTGCTAACCCGAATCTCCCTTCCTCTTATAAAGCCACAGAAACCATTACAGGGATCTTACCCATATGACTTCAGCTAATCCTAATTATTTTTCTAAGGCCCTACTTCCAGAGATCTTTATATTCTTTATTGGTACTGGGGATTGAGTCCCATAAAAGTTACGTAAATGTTCTGTCACTGAGGTATAGTCCCAACTTCTTTTCACTTTTTAGTTTTAGACAGGCTCTCACTAAATTGTTCGGGCTGATCTTGAACTCATCACCTTCTAGGCCAGGTAGGCCTTGAACTTATGATTGGATCTTCCTGCTTCCATTCTTGAGAGTAACTGGGATTTAAGGTCTATGGCAGGAAGCTTGATTCTTCAAATGCCATTAACATATGAATCCAGGTTTAGGCATTTGATCCTAAAACTTTTTGGTGACCTAAACAATCACCACCTTCAATCTTTTTGTGGAGTTTGTTTTGAACTAGAACTGAGAAAGTTTGTGAGTCAACCTCTCTTTTTGCTGATACTGTTCACTAACCCAATGTTTCACACCACTAGGATTAGGCAATCTGTCTTAATGAAAGAATTCTGTGAGAGCAGTAGATAAGAAAAGTGGGATAAGTAAGATTAGTTATACTCAAACCCCTGTTTCAGTTGTTCCTGAACTTATAGCCCTGCACTCTTGTAGCTCAGTTCTTCAAAACCCTATAATGTCAGGCCTAACTGCTATTATATATAACTAGGTTTCAATTTTTTAAACCAAATTATTCTTTTTCTAAAAATCTTTGATGGGTGTGGTTACACAACACTTTAATGCCAGCATTCTAGAAGAAGAGGTAGGAGAAACTCTGTGAGTTCCAGACTAGCCAGGGCTGCGGCTGAATAACCCTGTCTTGAAAAACAAAACAAAAAACAAAACAAAACAACAACATCAAAAACCCTGTCTTCAATAGACCCTATCTCAAAAAGCAGAGAAAAACCAACCAACCAACCACAACAAAATCCACCTTTGACTGCTTATACCCTCAAATACATTAAGACAAAGAGAAACCACATTGCTGCATCAAAGCTCATGTACATTCTTGGGATTGAAATACCCTCCCAGAAGTTTTTCAGAGTTTTATCCATTTTAACTCTCATCCAGAGTACTTAGGAATGTCTAATATTCATTCCTTTTAAAAGTGAAACATTTCCCTCTCGGTTTAGATGTGAAAAAAATACTTTCTTGAGTTTGTGTTTAGTGACAAATTCTGAAAGAATTCTCCTTTTGCCTCCCTTTGCATCCTTTGCTCAATTCTCTACTGGAGCATTTTCTAATTGATTTGCAAAAGCTATTTACATGTAAAACATTTTAAGATCTTCTATCATATATATTGCAAATACTTCACTCAATTTTGTTATTTGCTTGGTTGCTATACCCTCCTTACTAGTACTGGAAATAGTAACAACAGCATAGGCACACAATTCAAAATCAGGTAAATGTTACTTTGGCTTTCTGATAAGGGGACAAGGTCTTTTAAAGGGAATTAAAGGCAGAAGACAGTTCAGTTGAGTACAACTGGACTTTTTTTGGGGGGAGCAAAAGGTCAAGCTTTGGTTTTTCAAGGAGTAAATACCAATTATTCGGAAAATTTAATGCCATGGAATTTTTCACTTCTGGCAAGGGCTAGAAGCCTGAGGTAAAAGATACAACGAAACACTCACACTTAAAACAGGACTTTAAAAAAATTAAAGAAACCTCCAGGAATATAAGCAATACATTTGCCTTATTTTATTTATATCTGTAGGTCTGTGATTGGGTTATAAACTTATATTAGCTTTACACATCTAATAGGATGTAATAAGGTACAATAATACCATCCTCTGTGAAGGGCTCTGGTAGGCCTGAACATGGCAAACATGGCTCTAGCAGGTCTTGTCCTCCCGCATTCCCTCTTTCTGTTAGATTACATTCCTAAAGCTAGCATCAAGGTCTACTCCCTTATTTGGCCACTGACTCATTCCTGAGACTAAACACCAATTTCCAGCCATCAAAATTCATCAGATGAGCAATATGTCCAATCAGGATTTACCAACTCACCCTTGCACAGACTCACCATTTTTCTCCATAAAAACTCACTCCTGCAAAAAAAAAAAAAAAAACGCTTGCTTGCATGTTTGCTGCCTCCGCTTTTTCTTGATATCTGTGTTTGTAGTTTCCCCTTATCCTGCTTGCCCCTCTGGGTTAATATTCTCTTTATAAAGAGCTATTTGCCTTTGAGTCTCATCTGCCTCCTCTCTATGCAGAGGCAGTCCTTTGTCCTTCCTGGGTAAAAATCTCTTCCCAGTCTCCCTTGCCCCTTCCCTATTGTTGGTTCTTTTTACTTTTGGCTCTTTGGAGGCCCATGACCCAACCCCCAAATAAATACATGGAGGCTTATTCTTTCTTATGAATGCCCAGCCTTAGCTTGGCTTATTTCTAACCAGCTTTTCTTAAATTAGTCCATCTATCTTTTCCCTTTAACCTTTATATATACACCCATCTTTACTTCTATTGTCTCTTTCCAGATTTCTTCTGTTTACTATGTCCTTGGGGTGCCCACCATGTGGGCAGCATTCTAAAGATACTTAGCAGCTCCCTTTTCCTCTGCAATCTCCTGGCTACTTAGCTCCCTTGTAGAGCTAATAGAAACTCCCTCCAGCGGAATTTGGTTTTTTGACCCTCTCTCCTCTTCAGACTCAAGGTTTGGCCTCAGTACAGACCAATGGCCAGAAATTAATGCACTTGATTTCCAAATTCTCACAAACCAAAGCAACTTCTGCCACTGCACAAATGGTCCCCAAATCTCATATCTAAACTTGCTCTGCTCTATACTTCCAAAAATCTCATCTCTAAGGCTCTACTTCTCACTCTTAAAAATATTTTATAACTGATTTCTCTACACGTTGCTCTAAAAAAAACTCTTAAGATTATGTATATACTTTGTCTGAAGATATATAAGTTCATTGTGTATGGTTTAATATTTATAAAATCTGTAACAAAATTTGGCTTTAAATTTATATCTAAAGGTCCATAATTAAAATCTACACATGGGTATATATGATTCAACTCATGTCTAAAATATACTGCGTATGTTACTTAGATTCAACTCTTGTCTAAGAAAAAAAATGTTAAAGTAGTAGTCATGTGGCTCTCCTCCATCTTGGTTGATGACCTCATTAGGATGGAAGCAACCACATGACTGGCAGCCATCTTTACTAAGGTTAAAGAGTATATGCCATGTGACTTCACCATCCTGAGATAACCACATGGTATAAACCAACAATTATAAAACTTCTCAGTACTACTGAACTCTCTGTTTATTATTGCATTGTATTAGAATAAGGAAGCAACAACAAGTCTCCAAAATAATTTGGATTGGTATGGATTTTTGTATGGTGATAAAAATTTAAGATTATATTTACTACAACATACTATATATATGATTCAACCCTGGCTTAGAATATGTCATATACAATTATGAAATTTTAAGGTAATAGAGGTCTACTTAGATTTTAACAAAAGCTTACTTAAGAGATTTACACCTAACTACTTATGCCTTTGTTAAGCATTTAGCACTAGGCTTCTAAGAAACTTTGATAACATCTGTTTAATAAATAAGGTTTAGAAATTCCTAAAGTCTACTCAGGCTAACAGTCATATTTGTCTGTTTTAGCTAATTATTCCATAAACTAAGTCATATAAAAACTGTGATAGTCTATAATTGATACATTATAAAATGTTCAGAAAAGTTCCTAATTTCCACATGGACTATGTTTATGATTAAAATTTTATTTTGATCCTAAAAGAGCTTCAGTTAAAAAACTGCTATTTTTTAAGGCTAAACCTAACAGGTATAAAAAATATAAAGTCCTAATCTTATAAAAACTACTAACTTATTGTAAACTGTCAAGGATAATTAAAGCAAAACAAAACAGATAATTAAAAGATATAAGCTAATAGTCAGTCACCTTATAAATGATCAAATTCTTTAATGTGTTTAGAAATATACTTGTAGTCGTGCTAAGTACTAATGCAATTAATTAGTTATAAGCTTTATTTAGCCTCCTATATATGCTTTCAAAATTAAGACTAAAACAGCTAAAACAAGCAGTTTGTTCAGGTTAGACATACTTGGCCCTCTACACTTTTCAGATATGTTGAATATGGCAATTAACATGTCTAAGTGCAATTTATAAGGGTATAAGAGTGATTTAAGGTGCATTAAATAAAGGAGAAATATTTCAGATTTCTTTCCTTCTCTCTATGCTATTGTGTGGATCCCCAAACTTATTATGTAGGACTGAAAATCATAACTCTACTTCCCTTTCTACATTATAAATTTCATTTCAGATTATAAACAGTAGTAATGCTAACATATGTAATTCTTTTAAGCTTCAGGAAATCAACTTGAATAAGCTTGTCACAGGTCAAACGCAATCTGGAGAAGTATTCCTGTCAACCAATAGCCTGTTTCCCCACCTGCCTATTCCACCTCTTCCTGAGGGTGGACTCTTTTCCTCTTACCCTGGTCTTGACGCCCCCTCCGCCACGACTAGGACCACGGGCCTGAAAGTTTTAAATGTGCATCCAAGATAAAAAAAATTTCCCTGAAACACCTTAACTTTACCTTTGTTTCTATTCCATCTGTCCCAATAGATGTCAAATCAAATGCAGACTGCTCCAGCAACCCACCAGTCCTGGCTGTTTCCTTGGAATCTATATCATAGCCCAGCCTTACACACTGCCCTTCCCTAGCCTCAGATGGTCCTGCATTGCCTGGAAAACAAGTAAAACAGTCTGCTTTTCCTGGCATTGGCCAGCAACCCAGCGTCCTTGGGTCCCCATCAACAATGCCCCAGTGTTAGCAAGAAGGAACCAGAACAACGTCTGTGTACCAATCACCTAAGGGTGATAATAAAACAAAAATGTGAGAATGCAGGGCTCTAGTAGGCCGGGGCATGGTAAACATGGCTCTGGCAGATCTTGTTCTCTTCATTGCTAAAGTGTTAGTTACATTCCTAAAGCCAGCCACCAATTCTATTCCCTTATTTGGTGCCTTCTTCCTCCTAAGGCTGACCAAGGTCCAGTCATAAAAACACTATACTGACCAAACCCATTCAATCAAAATTCACCAACTCATCCTGACATGGGATTTCCCCTTCCCTGTATGAACTGCCATTTGACTATGGGGCCATGTCTGTCTCCTCTCTTACCAGAGGCAGTCCTCTGTCCTGGGGCAAATATCCCTTCTCCCTCTCACTTGTATCCTTCTCTACTCTCCTTTGTCTCTCATCTCCTTTGTCCCTCTGGGGTAAATACATTTCGCTAGTGCTGAGAACTTGGTCTTTGTGTGACCTGTGCCAACTATGCTCCTTTCACTTTGTACCTTGTGTTTTTGCAGACTTCTGTGGTGGCTGTGAGGGTGTGGGTGGAGGTGGTAATAACATTTAAACAAACACAAGAACACAAAAGTGTTGTGAAGTGGAAATGTACCTGAGTCCAAAGATGCCTAGGTGGAGTGGGGTTAATAGTTTCCTCTCTAAGCTCAGACTGCACACAAATCAAGTGTCTGCTAAGCTCAGGCCGCCTCAGAGAGGCTCTCATGTGCAGGTAAAGGTGACCCAGCATGGTAACCCACCCTTTGTGGGCTGCAGCAAAATCCTTTCACTCTTGATCACACAAGCTCCCACTAACACTCACTGGGGAACTAGTGCATGGTAGTAGACAGCATTGCTCAGAATAGAGCCAGGGAACGTGTGCTCAGAGAAATATTCTTGTTCACACAACCCCTGGTGCCAAAAAATTGGTGTGAAGGTGAGGAATTGACTATCACTGTGGAAACAATAACTAATTTTTCTGACTCAGCCATAAACATGGAAATCAGATTTCATTACCATGACTGTCTCCTTAGAGGAAATATGAAAAATTATGTACATGATGGATATTTAACAATAAACTTGAAGAGCTGATTTCTTCAATGAATCGCCTAAAACTTTGCTTTATTGGGGAAGGACCCCCGAGCTTCTAGGGAATGTACTTTTGTCACAGTTGTACCTGGCTTGTCTGTATTAAGATAAACTATCCTGGGATAGAGGTATTTGTAGTTCTCAGAAGTTATAACCTAAGGGACAATTCTGTTTGCAAGACACTAGTTCTGGCATCTCCCTCTGGTCCTTATTTCCTGAGGGAAATCTCTCCTGGCTCAAGTTCTACTAGCCTATGATGGGGCAGGTCACAAGTATCACAGGTCTCTCCATCCCACCACTAACTCAGTTCTAGAACTTTGAGGCTTCCCAAGGAAGAAAAATAAACAATCCTAGCTCAACTCATGGCCAAGTGTTCCCCAGGAGATAGCAGAACATTTAACCTATGCAAAGTTGCCTATTGCACAGGCAATCTGCTGTTGATCCAAGCTTTCAAGTTGCATGACTTGGGTGAAATAGGGCAATGTACAATTAGGAGGAAGCACCATGAATGTTCCTTCTCATATCCCCTACAGTTCGGTTGTGCACGGGATGATTCCAAACTGAATTGCAAACCAGGAAGCCAAGGTTCCAAGTCAGTTGTTTTCTCTAAACTCCCAGTGGAGTTGTGATACATTTCTTCTCCCTTTGGATCCTTAACTTTCTTTTGTGTAAACAGGATTGTAGCATTCCCCAATCCCCATATCCTTTCTGGACCTGCTGTGAGATTAAATATGGCCCCTGTGCTCATAAGTCCTCTAGACTAAGGTCAGTCCCATGGGAATTATTATTCTTTGAGGCAAAATATGAAGGTCCCAGCTGAGAATTCTGCACCTTAGAAGGGCAAGTCCAGCTATCCTGCAAACTAACTGGGAGGTACATCACATCCTTTACAGTGACTGTCAAACAGCCAATGAAAACTGAACAGAAAACTAACAGTTTAGCAAAGAAAAGTTCAGCCGGTGGTTCCATATTGTTCAAACACTTTCATAAAATGCTCTCTGCTGTGTTCAGGTCATTGAAAGCAAGCCACTCCCATTGTCAATTTATGGCTGGAACCCACAAAATGAATAAATGCAATTAGCTCAAAAGACCAGAGAAAGCTGCCGGCTGTTGCTCTACAGCAAATGCCTTCAGAAGAAGGTGAGAGGTGGCAGGATCCAGGTTACAAATTGAAACACTTATATTTCTCCGCAATGAAGTAGCTTCAGATATGCATATCAGCACCAAGCTGAATAATTATTACCTGTTTGGACTGACTTTTTAATTTCATAATTGCTTACTCAATGTTGGACAATGAATCACAGAACCAATTTTCTTACTACTGTCAGAAATGAAGCAACAAATAGTCAAGCCCAAGTTTCAGGAAACTGAGGCACCCCCAAAGCAGTCAACCCCCTGGCTGATGGTCAGGTTGGCATTTATATCACATCTGTCCAGAATGCCATCTTCTGACTAAGAACAATCTCCCTTGTTCCTGGTTGCCAAGAAGTTTTTGATTGTACATAATTTGAAGAGTTTAATTTCCAATACTTTCAAGTGTTGCAGACACATACAAAACATTCCAGGTAAATCATCCCATGAAGCCATTTTGCCAAGTATCAACTCAAAGGGAGGTGTGAGGATTTAACATCTTGATGTCTGTCACTCTCACTAGACCCACCAATCTTAGGAAGGTCGTTGTGGCTGCTTTGATCTAGCTTTCCTTTTAGTTTTCATGGTTATGCTTCAGTCAGTCTTCTCTACTACTCCATCTTCCACTAGAACTAAGTTTTCTCTGCTGTGGGGAGATGGATCTTTATTATTCTTCAGACTCTGGAAGAAGCATACACAGAGCAATTCTACGGTAAAGTCAACAACTCATCACCTCTTGGTGATAGAGGTCTGATGGTCAGTACTTACCCTACCACAGAGCCATATTGCCAGCCCCTAAAAATTACCACTATAGTTTGACATTTATGGCTAAACTTATGTGCACATGAAGAAGCCAGGCCTCGAATTTAAGTAGATACTGCCCTCCATACACAATTCAGCAAATAACTTACGGCTTTATCTGGAATGTTACCCACAGGCTCTTGCTTTAAGAACTTATTCCCCAGCTGGTAGAATTATCTGGGGAGGCAATGGAACATTGAAGAGTGAGGTCTAGCAGTCCAAAGTCACTAAGGGAGGGTCTTTGAAAGTTAGACTGTTGCTGGTTCCAGTCTATGATCTGTGCTTCCCAATCAGTACCATGTGAGTAAGTCTCTGCCTCATGTGCCTGCTGTCAGAATGGAGCCACTACTGTCACCTTATCTTTTTAAGAAGCTGTGTTTTCTGATGTGTAGACTTGGTTTTCCCTTTCGACTGTCTACATTCTCAGGATCATACTGACAAGTAACTAACACAATGAAAGAACAGCTCAAGGCCTGGCAAATGGCCAGCACTCTTCCTTCCATGCCCAACAAAAGCAGTGCCACCCTGCTTAGAGTTGTCTCTGTGGAGGGTCACTTGGTGTTTTCCAGGATGTCATTTCTCAGCAGCCTCAATGGATTTGCATACCATCCTGTGATGTAACTAGCTCATGGCAACTCATTGGACTTGTTGCTTTGGTCTACACCGGTGAGCAAGGATGGAATGCACTCACGCAGGACCTAGCTGGGTCTCCTTTGGCTGATCACTGCAGAATACCTGGGTGTGCCCAAATCAACCTGGGCTCTTTTAGGTCCTGCCTCAACAGAGTCTTCACAAGAACATCCAACCCAAGATACTTTCAGAAGCTTCTGTGTTTTGGAGATTCCTCAAATCCCAACAGTTGGCAACGGTCTCTGATTTGTCAAATTTTGAATGCTGTGTTAGCTGTGCGGGAAACACTACAGAAATCTGCAAGGACTAGTACAATAGCTGTTAGCCTCCATGGGATACTAAGCACTTAAATGCAATTAATGTTACTGGCAAAGAAGACTTCTAATATTAATTAGTTTTAAGAGTTAAGTTTAAATAGTGGCACACAACTAGTGTACTAGAATGGCAGTACAACTCTAAACTGTTCAAGTTTTGAAAATGATAGACAACTTCTGGATGAAGCATTTTAACAAAATGAGGAGGAACTCAGTAACTATTTGGTAACCGCCTGCCTTCCATCCTTCTTTCATGCCTTCTAGGAGAAGGGAAAAATAAATTAGCAACAATTCAAAACCCATACTACTTAACAATCTGACTTGAATGGAACTAATGACTTTTAATATAGGGAGTGGCATAGACAAAGAAATTAGTAAAAAAAATTAGAAAAATAAGCATTCTAGAAGTTATTTATGTTTAATGCTTAAAAGTCTGAATGCACAAACAATCTACCATCATAGAAGTACTGGCAGCCAATACAATGCGTTAGAACTATGTACAATGCACAGTTTAGTATCAAAATCTTTCTACACTGTAGAGTTTTATGAAACTGTTAATGACATCAAACACTAAGCACTTAAGACTCCATTTGTTTTTGCTACCACACGAAGAACGTCAATGACAGTCCATTTCAACTTGCAGCATCCATCCATTTCTAGTATGAAATTAAGTGATTTTCTACTTATACAATAAAGTTTATCTACACAGTTCTTTTGATTTTGATCCATAGCAGCAAAGGCACTGTACATCAGCAGATCCACAGACTTAAAAGATCTTTTTAAAGCATTCAAACAAAAAATAATAATAAAAAAAGTCACATGTTATAGTTTAACAGCAACAACAACAACATAAAAGATAACACAATGTTTCTGGCACAATGGCACAGCCTGTGTCCATTTCAGGGACATCCAACTAAGACATGGAAAGAACCAGAGGTAAAGAAAGCAAGTCATCATCCAGGAGAGCCTCTTTTTTGTGGCTTTCAGAGGGTGGGCTCTGTAATGCCTCCTCTGTTGGCCTCTTTTTGTGAAAGACTTGCCCTGCACAGCGGTAGGCAGGCAGCACTCCTGCACCTGCAGCTCCTAAAGAGCATGCCACAAAATAGCCTGCCACGTCTCACAGCAACACAACTGCCCAGAGACACACAGCTCCCTCTGCCAGTAAATTTGGCAACAATATTTAGAAGAAATTAAGTTCTCTCTTTGAGGCCCAATTTAATTTGTTTATCTGCCTATAATACAATAAAAAGGGGAATTAAAAACATATTACAAAGATACTTGTCAACAAGTAAAAAAAAAAGAAAAATATTCAATTATTTTTAATATAATCTAAAGTTATAGACATATTGGTTAAAGTTGCCCAAATAGACTCAAAGGAATAGTACTTGGCCTATCATATTCTACTTGTTCAGCCAAATTTCCAAATGTTTTTAATATATGAAAACAAAATAACCTCATAACAATACAGCAACATATTGCTTCCATGTGTAATTATACATTTCATGTCTCTATACAGTCAATAGTCTACATTTAGTGACATTTTAAATCAGTTATTTTAAACCTTCCTTTCCCCTCCCTTACCAAAAGTGAGGGGGTAGAGCATCAAATACAATGCACCTTCATTATCAATGCAGGAGCGGACAGCTTTATTTAGTCAGTCATTGTTAGAAAGCCTTCTTTAAACAAAATAAATATATTACAGATATAATACATAATTAAAGATTCCATTCACTGTTAGGTATTCCATGTTCTTCCAAGTCGATAGCTGAAGATTTGGTATCACAGGTTCTTAAATGAGTATTCACAATTCAATAGCAAGGAAGAAGTGGGGCTATGGAAAGGGATTAAACTCCACAACTGCAATGAGTATTGGAAATCCTCGGTTTTGTGGCAGGGTGGGGGTGGGGGTGAGATATGAAAAAAAAAAAATACAACAGCGCAAAGTGCTACAAGGAGGAGTCCAGTTTGCACGAAGATTTGTCCTTAATAAATAACTTCATAAACCGTAGCCTTCTTGTCCCCAGAGCCAGTGACAATATACTTGTCATCCACAGAGATGTCACAGCTAAGCACCGATGAGGATTCTTTGGACTAGGGAAGAAACATATCAAGAATGTCACATACAGGTGCTAAGAAGCAAGATTGGTGGATATGGAGGAGATGCATAGGCAACAAGCTCCATGGAGCACCCAGAAGCTCTTCAGGCATAGGGAAGCCCCAACTTTCCTAAACACGGCAGTGCTAAAGTCAATCCTCTTGAGTGCTCATGCTCATCCCTAGCTTAGCCTACTGGTTCTTGCCATGAGGCATCAAAGAGACAGGTAACTCAGCAGTCCTAGTGCCCTGACAATGAAGCAAGTGCCCTGTTTTAAATTCTATTCCTAGGGCTGGAGAGACAGCTCAGTGGTTAAGAGCACTGGATGATCTTCCAGAGGACCTGGATTCAATTCCCAGTTCCCCCATGGAAGTTTACAATTGTCAGTAACTCCTGTTCTTGGGGTTCTAACACCCTCTTCTGCTTTCCATGGGCACCAGGCATGTTGCAACATGGTCCACAGCCATGCATGCAGGCAGACAAAACACACATTAAATAAAAGAAAATTAAAAACAAACAAAAATAACAACAACAAAAAATTCTTCTCTAGAAAGTATAGAGTAGAGCATTCAAGATCTGAGAAGTTCTCAACTGCCACTGCCAGGTGGCCTGGATCTAGGTAGTGAAATAGAGCAGCAGGCACAGCACAGGTCCTATCAAGTAATGAAAGACACTGGTAAAAATGATCAACACTACTAAAATAAAACATAAAAACATGTAAGAGTTCAATAGTTGCAACAGAGATTTTTGTGTGCATGTCTGTATTTGGACCGTGTCTAAATCTGGTGTTTTTACAAATATCCAACTACACAAGATTCTACTGATCTACTAAGAAGAACAAGTTCATAAAATTAATCAGTTTGAGAGACCTTTTCTGGAACATTCTCAGGAAAAATAATCAATAATAAAAGAAAGTGAGTAAGAACTGGGGAAAAAAAACTGATAGTACTCATGAAGTTATTTAAACAAAATACTCAATATTTAAAATAAAAAAATATATAGTATACATAAGCACAAAAAAGTCACAGAAGACTCAAAACCCCCACAAGAAATATAAAAGAGGATTGAGTCATGGCTAATTCAGGATTTGCTGAGACACTAGGCTCAGAAAACGCAGCAGAAGACCCTAGTGCTTTAGCTTGTGGCTGTGCAAACTAATCCTCCTTCCTGCTTCTGGCAGGTTCTTGCTCTGCCCAACAGTAATGGTATCTATCAGATGCCTGACATAAATTCAGGACATGTAAGTATGTACACACAGGATGCATGAAGATGGATGGCAAAGATAAACCAGGACAGGTAGTACACAACACATAGTCACTCAGCGAGCTAGATATTACCTGGAATATGCTGGCCCCATAAGGTGTCCTCCAAGCATTTAGAAGGTTGTCCTTTCCAGTGCTTACAAACCATTTGCCTACAGGAAGAGGATTTTGTGTTACTTTGTCATTTGCTTCACAGAATGCTGAATTAATGGAGACATTCCATTTATAACAAATAAGAATGTCTTTTCCTTTCAAAAGTAAAGCACACCCTCCTTCTGGATTTCATGAGTCACTGATTGTTAATGATAAGGAATAATGTGGATTAAGGCTAGCAATTTACGTAGCTTGTTAGGGAAGCATGCATGGTTAAGTAAGCTATATAGTTGTAAGGAGGCACATAAACAAAATAAAAAACTCAACTTGGAAGGAGTCAACAGAAGAACCAAACAATCATTCTGGTTGATAGGAAACTGAACAAAAGGGACTTTGCTTACCACAGTGGGCAAACTTGAGTGACAGCACACAGCTCTCATGAAGATGCAACTGGTACTTGTCTGGCTTGGTGACATGTAACACTTCCACATTGCTATTCTCCATCCCCACTGCAAGCCACTCTCCAGTTGGGCAATAGCCCAAAGAAAAGATCTGGAATTAAAACAAATGATGGTAGCTGCAGAGGACAGGAGTTATGCTCTTAAATCTAGAGGACATCAACAAAATCTGCAATGTACTGCAAGAACCAAGTTGAAGAGATGATTCCCAAGAGAGTCAAGTTCAAGCACACCATTTTTTCTTTCGGTAGGTTATGTTACCCCCCACACAGTCCACACCTGAGAGGTGAAGTCATGCTGTTGCAGCTGCCGCCCTTCACGCAGGTCCCAGGACCTCACAGTGTTGTCCAAACCGCCTGTCCAGAGCTTGGTACCATCATTAGAAATGTCAATACAACTAGCTCCATCTGTGTGGCCCTGGAATTGCCTGAAATTGTAAAATGGAGGGAAAGCCCTTGAAAAGTTAGTTTTTATTTTAATTCAATTGGGAACTCTCTGCTGATCAAATTCAGTGCAGGCATTATCAATAGATCTCATTTGGTTTATACTTTCTAATTATTCAAAATAATAGCAAAACATTTAATGTATCCATGTCTGGCTGTGCAGGAGGGAAAGGACATGCTCACAAAAAACACCCAATGCAAGTACACTCAGTGTGCTCCAATGCCCAGGATCACTTCTGGTAAAATGTACATGGGGCATGGAAGGAGGAGTTCAAAGTGGGTCCTTAGCACTTAGTTGAGGATGACCTTGAATATCTGAACCTTACCCTAAGGGCACAAGAACAATAATTATTTCGTTTTTGAAAATTAAATTAGTGTGAAACCCTTCAAGATAAATCACAAAGGACTCTTTTCTTCCCATACATGCCCCCCCGCCCCGTCTCATAGCTAAAGTCCCAATCTTCTCATATCCTTTCCCTATTTATAATGCTCATTCTCGTTTCTCAATCTATAACCAAACTGTCCACTTGTTCTTAAATATGAGAACAGACAATTTAGGTCATGTGAGCATAAGCAACAACCCATGAGCACTGGACTCTTGCCAAGGGCCATACAACTACTCATGAAGTTGTGACATATGCAACAACTAACCTAGAACTATATGGTTCTCACCAAGGAGCTAGGGGCGATGACGGGTGTCAGCAGGCACAGCTAACAAATTACAGACACCTAATGAACCCATGATGTCCTGACAACATTCAATATGTAAAAATGACCTTCTAAAAAATCTAAATAATATTGTGTATATGTATGTAAAATGAAACATTCATGTAATAAAATATAGTAGGGAAGCAAGATTTACATTTAAAATTTGTTATCTTTAAAATGTAACTGGTTCATAACTTTTTTAAAAGAAAGCTGTACTCTACCCAGACACAGACAAACACACAAACATATACACACAGTCAGACAGACAGACAGACACAAAGCACCAGGTGGTAAATTAGCTCTCCCTTACAACCAAGAAGTAGATTCAGCAGACCAGCAGACCTACCTCACCAGAGTCTGGTTGTGCAGATCCCACACTGCGATGTTGCCATCACTACAGCATGAGAAGCAGACCTTGGAGTCAGGGCTGATAGCCAAAGCATAGCAGGCAGGGGCTGAAGACGTCAGCTCTGCCTTGATACGTGGGGTTGGAGCTGCCAGGTCCCAGATGGACAGTGTACTAGCTTCCCCTCCAACAATTAAGGTGCGACCATCAGGGAGCAATCTGCAGGAACGGATGTAGTTATCCCTGTTCTATGGAGACAAAAGCCATCACAAAATATTCATGAGGAAAGAAAACAGCATTAACATGAGAGCAGGAATCCATAACTGTATTGTGTTCCCTTCTGGTTTAATGAGCCATTTATACTTATGACAATGATAAAGTAGATTAATGCTACAAAATTACATGAAATTAAGGAAGTACTTAAACTTGATCTACAAAAATTTAGTGCCAAGATATTTAATCTTAATTAGCACCCAAATGCAAAGATCTAGTCCCACTCCCACCACCAAAATATGCAACCATGAATATAATCTGCATACACAGATCACATGGATCTACAAACAAATCATTACAATTCTCCAAGCTCTGAAGCCCTGGCATAATTTTGCTGAGGACAAAGGGTTCTGGTATTGAAACCACATCAGTTAAAGTTACTTGGCAGTTGACACTTTGGCCTATATACGAATAACAGGCATTGTGGGTTCAATGAAGTGCCATCAACAGGAGGCATGACAGGAAAAGAAAATGTTTCCTTGTTCATTATGGAAATATTATATACACTTAATTATGTTAGATTAAATGATGCACTAAAAGATTCTTCTGATACAAGGGAAGAAAATTAAGCTGTAATGTCCTGTGCAACCCAAGGACAAATCGTTAACAGACCAGCTAAGGAGCTTGGAAGCCATGTGAGCAATTGACTTATGAAAGTTTTCATTCTTTGAAGAGCTCCCATGGAAGGCCTCAACCTCCCTGGTGAGCAGAAAGGGAATGGGATAGGGGGTCAATGGGAAGTAGGGGAGGAGGGGAGGGAGAGGGAACTGGGATTGACAGGTAAAACAAGCTTGTTTCTAATTTAAATTAAAAAAAAAAGAAAGAAAGAAAAAAAAAAGTTCTCAGGAATGCTTGGGTAGAAAGAATGTGTGAACTCTTGGGTAGAAAGAATTCTTGACCCAAGTGATTTACCTTTGACTCTGGGGACAGAGTGAATGTAGATTGTACAGGTGCACATAGCACCCATTAAGAACTAGACCACTCTAAGAGAAAACTGCCTACCTATCTTCTTGGGACTGTTATAGTTCTTTTACCATCAGAGTCTTTATTTGTCATCCCTTCTTACTTACCAGGCAATCTAGTTGAGAGACTGGGCTCTTGTTGCCAGGGTGGCTGATGTCCCAGACCTTTACACAGCCCTTGCCACCTGTGTACACGTGCCTTGTGGGGTTGCTGATGGTCACTGCACACACCACCTCCCCATGGTTGAGGGTGTTGATCTGTCGAGCATGTCGGGGGATCCCAGGTCCAATGAGGGCATCAGGGGGAAATGGGACAGGCTGCATCTGGCCATCAGCACTAACGTGAAAGGAGTATGCTCTAGAGTACAGGAAGGAAAAACAGCAGAAGGATAATGTAGAAAGCATTACCTTTGCTTGGTTTTTTATTTTTATTTTTTTTGAGACAGGCGCTTATGTATCCCTAGTTTTGGCCTCAAATTCAGTATATAATGGATGGCGACCTGCCTGTCTCTACTTCCCATGTGCTATGATTGCAGGTATGCACTAACATGTCTGGTTTAAGCAGTGACGGATATCAAACCCCAGGTTTCATGAATACTAGAAACACGTTCTACCAACTAAGCTACATTCCTTAAAAATGTTATTAAACCATTCAATACAACAAGAGAAAGAAAATCCTTTCAGTGTTACTTGAGATATGCAAAAAAAAAAAAAAAAAAGGAGGATGAGTCTATAGCTTACAGAGAACTGAGTGGGATATCTAACATCAAATATTTCCTTTATTGCTTTGTATTTTTCAGTGGTTCCATGGCCTGCAACAGATTTTTACCTATAGATGGATTCACTCCAACCAAATCAGTTATTAATGGAGATGACTAAGCTAAAATTATGATGCTCTGCAGAATTCATTCTGTAGGTGAAAATGTTGAGTTGACAGATATGCCAAAAATAGTTTTAACATATTGATCAGACTAAAAAATCACAAATTCTAAAAAATCCAAAAGGAATGAGAACTTGAAAAAGTGTCCTGCCTGACAGCTCCAAGGCCCACCTTACTTGTACACAGCACTTTCATTTCCAATTCACACCCTTAAAAGCCCAGTGGTATGAAAACATTTGGTTTTAAACTGGAGCTAGAGTCTTCATCAACAGATTCTACTTTTAGGACACAACAGTTAGCAAGGGAACAGTGAGGCTGCTGGGATGAAGGTCAACTTTAGGAGAATCAGACAGCAATAGCAGGTGGGAAGAAACTAAGCCTATCATGACAGCTCTTTCTGACCACAGCCCTTTTTGAGAAATATGCTCCATACCAAGAAAAGGCATTTGTGGGTATATAAAAGACATATACATGTGCAGGGTAAGAGTCAAAGCTGAGACTTTGGTTTGAATGAGAAATGCCCTCAAGTTCTCAGGCATTTGAATACTTCTGTTACCCAGTTGGTGGCTTTAGGAAGCTTTGGGTGATATACCCTTGCAGGAAGAAGTATGGAGGGCTTTGAGATTAAAAGCCTCCTGACACTACAGTTTGCTCTCTGTTTCCTGCTTGCATTTGAAGATGTGTGTTCTTAGCTACCAGCTCCAGCTACCATACCAGTCTCTTGCTGCTTCCTTGCTACAATGGACTCTAAGTCCTTTGGACTCATAAGCCAAAATAAATACCTTCTTTCTGCTTTTACTGTTGTTTTTCATTACAGCAACAAAAAAGTAACTAAAATCAATAGTTTATAGTTCCTTAACGTAAAAGTTTAAGCTGGTCATGTTTACAAAAAGCTAGCCCATCATTGAGAGCACACCACAACCGCTTGAGTGAAGGGTTGGGAAGCTGAGAAGTCAGTAGACAGAGGGTATTTTCTGAGTCAAATAAAGAGGACTTCGAGCCACAGGAATTGTGACTTCAGAAGAGTGAACTTATGAGGACTGTGTGTGGATGGTGGAATGCTGGATGCAGGAGCTGCAATTCATAGGACCTGGCTTGGGAAGGCAGATTAAGGCTACACTGGATAGGATGCTCGGACTATGGAAGCCACATTTAGGGTGATAATGAGAGATTTTAATACAGGTAGATGAAACTTGACTAAGGTAGACTTTCAATGGATATGATCCTGGAAACAAAGCCACCAGGGGTAGATTCAAATAGTGGAAGCCTGAAAGAAGCAGTTTTTTTTTTTTTTTTTTTTTTTGAAACTGCAAAGGATGGTAATCAAGAAACAGAGTCAAAATGGTGGCTTGTAGGCTTATGAGAAAAATGAAAGGGACCCTTCTTAAGGGGGTACAGAGGAAAGGGTGACTCCATGTGACCTGGAGCCTAACTACATGAAGGACTGGAAAAAGTATTCTCTAGTCTATTTATTATTAGGAAAGCTAGGTTTGAGTTCAGGCTTCTGGGGAAAGCATGGCAGCTCTCCACTCAGGGCGGTAGTGGAAACTTCTGGTCAAGACTGAAGGAAGAGAACTGAGCACAAGGCTCAGAAGCACGGTGAGCCAAACAGTTGTAATTCTATATAGTGGTCTAACTGCCATGACCCTTAGGACCAAGGTAGCAAATGCTAAGTATTCCAAACACAATTATTCTGAAGCCACAATTCCTGTAGCTTCAAGGCTGACCTGCAGCAGGAACCCTCAACTTACCCACTTTACTACCTACGTGGTAACTGTTAGTAACAGCACCTGAAAAAAAGATTGTATCTCTTCTCTAAAGGAGCCCTTCCATCTCATCTCAGTTCATATAGAACTCAGAGGCATCTGAGTTGTGATTTGATTAATCCCATGACCTTGTTATTTAGTCACTGCTTGAAACAGACCTATCTTTCACCTTCAGAGTTCTTAGCCAATAAAACTTGTTAGTCAACCACTATTTGCAGAGCCTACACAGGTACACAGAATTTTATGGTAATTGATATTTATGTCTTCAACTCTCCAGGAATTCAAAGTCTAATTTGCCTTGTTTCCCTTATTAATCAGCCAAATATTTACTGAACAACTTGGCTATAGAGCCAGCACTGCTTGATGCAACTGGGACATTTGGGTTAAAGTCTGTAGTAAAGTTAGTTATAAAAGGAAGAACCTTGAGTTTTATTCAGTAGATAGAAGACAAAAACAAAGGTAAGGTCAACAGGTGTGTTTAACACTGATGAGCAGGTGAAATGGGCAGAAAAAGAACACAAAGAGACACTAAGGCAACAGCAAGTACCTATGTAATACTGAATTAACAAGCAAACGGAAGTTAGAGAAGGAAGAAATCAACATACATTTATTTACTCTTTGAACAAACTGACATTGTGACCATCAACTGTGATCTAAGCACTGTTTAAGGCATTGAAGTTTCCCTCCCTCCCTCCCATCTCTCCTTTCCTTTTGAGACAGTGTTTCTCTGTAGACCTGGCTGGCCTTGAACTAAGAGATATGACTGCCTCTGCCTCTGCCTTCAGAGTGCTAGGATTAAAGACAATGCTACCACCAGTGCTCTAAAATGTGTAACTCTGTTCTACAATAAAATTATGACAGGGGCCTGAAGAGATGGAATATTCAGTTACTTCTTTAACTGAATGTTCATTATTGGTGGGGGTGCTAACTGATACAACCACTGTGGAAAATCAGTATGGGGGTTTCTCAAAAAAATGATTCTTGATCTTATTACAGAAATACTTGCTCATCCATTTTCATCCAGGATCTATTCATTAACTGCCAGAAAGTGGAACAGCCTAGATGCCCATCAATGAATGAATGGATAATGAAAACATGATATATTTATGCAATAGAATATTTCTTTAGCTATTGAAAAAATGAAAATATGAAATCTGCAAGTAAATGGATGGAACTAGAAACGATCATCCTTTTAAGTTTTAGATGACTGTGTTTTATTCAAAATATCTAGAGGTTAGGTAACTAAGTGACTAAGAGCCTTCCAAGGAAGGTGAAGCAGAATAGTGTTATAAAGGGATAACGGAGAAACTAGAATAGGAGGATTAAATGGGAGGGAAGGGCAGAAAAGGGAATATGGTGAGGGAATGTATATATAAAAGGAATTTAAATGGAGTTAACCACAAAATAGTAAATATTCCAGATAGACATCATATGCTACCAAACAAAACATCCAGTACCAGAAATGTGTTACAACTTTTTGACTGAAGGCATTGCATAACCAACCCTACCCACTGGCTATTGTCAATGTTATTAGTTACCCTCCACAACCTGTCACTGAATATGTAAAAATTGAGCTGGTGCTCAAGTAGAAGCTTCATCTCCTACTGATTAGTGTTCATAATGCTGGAAGGCACTCTACATGCTACAATCTCATTTCTCTAGGAACGCTTTGAGCTATAATAGTGATCTGCCTGAAAAATACACTCACTGATACAATAGACACAATCTTATGAAAAGTATCTAACTACTTTCTTATTAAAAGGTTAAGGTTCACACTTCATGAGATGGAACTCATACCTGACATTGCTGACAAGGCCTTAGGCTAGATAGATAGGTCATGGGCCTTAGGGGAAACCCTACTGGTTATTTTGCTAAATGAACCTAGCAATAAAACAACTCTTAATGACATACTGCTACACCCATAGACACTCATCAGTGCATGGCTCAGCCTTTATCAGAGAAGCTGTGTCTTGCAGGTGGTGATTAACATAGAGACCCACAACTGAACAATATACAGAGTGAAAGACTTTGGGGTGCTCAGTCCTTAATGTGATGTCTGTATCACACCTCTCCCCTCAAAGATCAGGGATCCATGTGGTAGAGGAGGTGGTAAGTTCTAAAAGCCAGAGATAGTAGATGATTCCAAGGGAACAGCATTTTCTGGTGCAACAGCTGATGCACATATGAACTCAGAGTAGCTACTGTAACATGCACAAGACCCGCAAAAGTTCAAGCCAGATAAAATTCAGCACAGAAAAGGGCAAGTGGGCACTGAGACCCACAATTAAGCAACAAGCTATTTACAAGTGATAGCTGTTAAGAGAGAGAAAATCTTCAATGGAGTGTAACTGAATGTATTATTCTACGGGGCAGGCCATATGCTCAGGAGTAATTGGCCAACATAATACTGAATCCATATTTATGTGTGTGTATGCTTTTTTTTGGTTTGTTTTGTTTGATTGAGAAAGAAAGAACATGAAGTTGGATGAGTAGGAAGGCTCTGGAAGGAGTTGGGGTGGGGCAAGAATATGATCAAAATAACTTGCATTAAAAAAAAAAAAAAAAAAAAAAGCCAGCATCAGATATGGTCAACTTACACCAACTGGGATTTCTCAATCAAACAATTGTGAATCAATGCACTTCTGAATATTATAGTAAAAGCAAAACAACACAAAACAAAAAGCCAACTTGTTCTGTTCTGCTTTTATAGAGCTTATATTTAAGTTAAGACAATGGTTACGAGTAAGCATTCAAAAGCTGCGCATGATGGTGCCCCTCTCTACTACCAGCCCAGCATTTAGGAGGCAAATGCAGCAGGATCAACAAATTGAAGACCAGCTTGGGGTACACAGTAAAATTCTATCTCAAAAAAATTAGAAGAAAATGCCAGGGAGGATGTTATTTAAAGACAGACTTATGGTAGAATGCTCTGTTAAGAGGGCATCTAACAGAGACCTAAAGTGAGACTGTGAGTCATTGAAAATGTTAAAAGAGGAGGATCAGTGAGAATAAATACTAGACAGACAAGCAGCCAGGAGAGCCTCTGGGAGAGGGAGTCTTCAGTGGCTACTCAGTCATGCCTGGATACTCAAGACTAAGGATGTAGCATATGCATGGTAGGTAGTGTCATGAAAGATATCAATGAAAGACTCATGTGTTTGTTTGTGCAAGGGTGTTTCCTAAGAAAGAAGAAAAGTCAGGGTTCCTTCCTTCCTTCCTTTCTTTGTATCAGGAGCTAAATACTTTAAAAAGTTTTCTTTGAAGACCGATCTAATTAGAACTGTGTTTAGGTGGTGAGGAATTAAAAAAAAAAGGAGTGTAAATATACTGAAACCAAGACTGTGGAAAGGGATGTGGTAAGATTTGAATATAGAAAAAGAGGCTAAAAGAGGTGTGTTGTACTTGGTCTGTTATCGCTCCACAGGAGTGTGAACAGACATTCCAAATGCTCAGCTCACAGTAAAGAAGCCAAATGAGCAAACTACCTTTTCTGGAAATAGAACTCAGCAGAAGACTGTCCTGATTTTTTTTGAAGCTTAGCGTGTCTGCTCTATACATGTTCAAATTCTAATCATCTAAGTTTGCATATAAACATCACACTTTCTGAACAACTGCCTTAAAATCAGAAGCCCTGACTGCCAGAGCTGCCTTCACAACTTACATTTTCATATGAAGGCTTGATTTTAAACTGCAAACACCAAACTCCACCTTATGCCTTGTCTTTGGCTAAGAGAAAATGAAAAATACTATGAAGCCCTATTCAACAATACCCAAATTCCAAAAGTCAATCAAGGACTAGAGCTCGGCAGAATGAATTCAAAGGGGCAAAAGATACTCACGGTTTTCCTCCTGGAATGCCTGTCAAGTTTGGAGGTATTGCGGACACACGCATATGATGGTGTGGATCAAATCCCACCTAAAATTGGATGCAAAACAAAACAAAACAGATTCACACTTACTATACCTTGTACAATAGGGCACCTGAAGCCTAGGAAAATAGATCATTTGAAAATAAGATTTTAGAGATATTTATAGACGAACTTATTGATAAAAATAACAGGATGCTTAGGATTTAATGGTCATTTATTAGGACTGGAGAATACAAGAAAATTATACTACTGTTTATTGAAGCTTATTACAGAAAAAAAGCTTTACCATATTTATTCGACTTGTGGTCCAATTTTATAGTGTAAGATGTCAAAATGACAACTATATTTTAAGAAGTCATAAACTTTCTCATGTTCCCAAAGAAACTAATCAAGACATGATCCATGTATCTTAATTTATAAAGAGATACTCAGATTATTTGATAAATACCTTGTATTATATAAACTACATTAAAAAGAATGCAAGACAATGCTGTGTGCTCCCCAACTCTAATCTATAAAAGCAGGTAAACATACCACAGGTGATCTCCCATAGGCTGCTGCAGCAGCGGCTGCTGCAGCAGCTGCACTCATCTGGGGGGAGATGTTGTGCAGCCCAGCATAGGCAGCTCCAGGGCTGGTCAGCTCCCCATTCATCCCAGCATGGGGCACAATCCCAAAGGGGGTTGGATATGGACAAGGTACAGCCATTGGGGTCCTCAAGCTGGATGCTGAAGAGAAAATCAAGAACACAGAAAACTGTAGTAGCACATTGTTCATTGGGTTAATAATACAACCCATAACTCAAATGAACTCATTTTACTATTCTCAAAATCATTCAAGTCTTTAGCATGGTTCAATAATCCATCCCATTTTTCTGAACAGTTTAACACAGGATAGACATGGGTGGGACCACATGCTTGGTTTGGAATACTTACCTCATCTAACAGTCAGCACTGGCCATCACTATTTTTTAACAGATTGTATTACTTTAGTCACTTAAAATATTTTAAAAACAGAAGTATAAATAAATATACAACATTTCCCCCCTTACTAACCTAAGGGGTCCACACCTGGTGGTTTTCCAGGTACAGGCCTCAATCCGGGAGTAGAGTTACTGCCAGGGGTAGGTGCATCGGTTCGTGGAGTAGGAGTACTGGACTTTGAAACGGGAGTAGTGGATTTTTCATTCTAATAAGAGATGGAGTTTATCAGCTAGGAGAACTTGATTTTAAGAGTTACTCTAAAATTCAAACAGTACACAAAACAAAACAAAAAAAGAAATGAAACAGACCTGAGGTCATTTCTAGGAACCTATTCTCAGTTAGAGGCCAAGGAAATTCACCAACCACACATCTTGAATGTGGGCCACATGTTGGTGGCCATGGTTATGTCAGGCTCCCAACAAACTGTTCACAACTTAAGAAGTTCCCTATCAGAAAACACCCACACACGAATCATCATGGAACCCATGGTACAAAGAAGAGACATTGAAGAGACAACCAGAGTTCTAGAAGAAAAGACAAGGGGGGGTTGAACCCAAACCTTCATCAGGCTTTCCATCTGTCTTACACACATATATTCTGTATCTGCACACAAACTGAAGAATCTCCCTATCCTTTACCTGTGAATGCAAAGGTCACTGAACTACATACGGCTTTTGTAGAAATTCAAATAAATGGTGAGGTTAAAAAAAAAAAAGAAAGAAAGAAAGAAAAAGTGGATTTGCCACACACAAATGCAATTAACTCCACAGCCACAGAAAGAGGTATAGGGACAGTGTCTTAACTAGTAGGAAGTTAAGTTTGGCACTTGTGTTGAGTCAAAACAGACTTTTAAAGTGATAGGAAACTTCTGAGGCAGAAGCTAAAATTATCGAATCTGTGTATAGCTTGGCAATTCAAATGAAGCCAGTAATAAAATGACAGTGAAACCCCAAACCAAGTTCACCACAAACCACAGGCAGTAAGACCACCTCTCTACCTCCAGTGTGTTGTTTTCAACTTTAGTAAGATGTTTTTCTCTCTTTTTCATCCACTGTCTCTCTCTCAGAAAGACTCAGGAAGCAAACACCATCAATTTAGTAAACCTTTCTGCTCCAAACATCTTTTCTATTTAAACTTATATCTGAACACACCCATGTCAATTGGAAATCCAAACCCTACAGAAAAACATGAAATATACAAAAACTGAAAAACTAAAGTCCAACAACTATATTGGAAGTGGCAATTCTGGTAAGGATGGGGTAGCTTACAAGGCTAAGCTCTTTGGATTTGGAGGAAGGAGTACTGCTAGAAGATGCAACAGAGGCGGGGCTGATGGGGGCATCTTTCTTGAGGAGGCGTGTCTTGTCCAGGCCATTCTCCCTTGGGGAATGTGCTGGGCTTCCTCGAGGGGATGATGGATCCTACAAAGAAAAAGTTTAAGACTTAAAGCTGACTCACATCACTGAGGTCCTTGACTGGGGAAGTCTTCTAACTGAAAGAACTTAATAGCTTGCTTAAAAGTACAAAATGTTTTGAAAAAGATAGCAAATTAACTGAAATTGCTAAAGGAAACACCTGGTATTGAGGTCAGATTCTAAACAAAAACAAAAATCAAAAAGTCTATTAATCCGCAAGGAGCATCACTATAATCAGTAGGGTGACTGCTGACACCTGCAAATTTCTTGTGGTGGAAAAGGATAGTGGCATTTGAAAGGAAGGAGCAGCACTTCTGAAAAGGCCCAGCATTGTATAAAGTCAGTAATAGTTTAGCAGAGCAGCAGGAAGTGCAGCAAGCCACAAACATACCTCATTGGACACATCAACCACTAAGTTGTCATCACTCTTCTCACCATCACTGTCCTGCAGAGAATTGAGAAGCATTATCTTCACCCCCAGTTAAAAAAAAAAAAAAAAAAACAAGCAACATTAGTTTCAGCTACATGTATGTGCCCACACCAGCTCCTTATATGATGAAAACTGTACTAAACTGACATACTTAAAACATTTTACGATGTACTCACTATTCTTTCACATTGATGTCATAAGCTAGGAAATTATTCCATTTCCCATCTTTGAAATATGGTGTAAAACAGCTTGCTTAGTACTCTAAAACACAGAACACAAACTTTCACACCCACCTAAACAGAATACAAGTGTGGTCGGGCATGGTTTGGTAAAAATCCAAAGTTTGAGCTTCTTGTGAAGCCTGCTGACGGGAAGCAGAACAACAAATATACCTGCCTCCACAGTTCCTACCCAGCATGCTCCCTTCTTGTATGGGACCTGTCACATGAAGGACATTCTGGATGACTAAGCTACCACATAAAGTTTTGGAAATAAATTACCCTGACATAAATAATAACTCAGTATACCCAGATCCTAGATTAGTTGCTATATAGGAAAGCATTGTGGTCAAGTATATGTGGTACAAGTACATACCATGTACACACATACACATGTTTGTGCACATAAACATACACACACAGCTTCAGTTAGCTGATGGAGATAACTTTCAACACAGCTATAAATACCATACTAAAAACAAAACAAAACAAAACAAAAAAAACAAAAAACAAAAAAAAAAACCAAACTCTTAAAGGATATTGTTATCCTATGTTCTAGAATTGGCATGTAATGGTTAAAATTACCAGCTGATAAAGAACAAGACAAACTGGCCTCCCCCAAAGTAAAAGTGGATGAACTTACATAGCGTGCTGCAATTTCCTTTTCTTCTGTTTTCTGTTTTTTGCTCTCTGAGGAATAGTCTGTAGAGTTCCTGTGTTTCTCAGAACCCCGGAAACTGGCTGATGGGGATACCGAGGAGCTCTGGAATTAGAAATAGAAGCAGGATTTAAAAAAGATCATTCACTTAGGAGAGCAATTAAACCATTTTATTTTTCTTGCGTGTTCTGTAGTACATGCCTAGGGAGTTGTTAGGAGGAGACAGGTGACGGAGGTGATGAAAGGAGAAAGACAGAGGTATAGAGGGAAAGAAATGGAGGAAGAAGACAAAGCAGAAAGATGAGCAAAAGAGAGAATAAAAAAGACTGCAGACAGAGTACAAACTCCAAAGAGTAGATCTGGTCTCAAGCATTGCAAGCATGTTGCTTAAGACTTTCACAAAGTTGGGGAAGGGAGGAAACACAAGAAACAGCACACAGAGAAAAATAGGCTGGTTTTGGTTTGTAAAATTTACTAGCTGACAAAAAGTATTTGAAATTTCCACAGAGAAACTGAACACAGTTGAGCTTAAAGGATAACCGGTAATTTTTTGATTAAAAAAAAAAAAAGGGAAAAATAATCATTAAGGATTTGAACAACCAAATGTGGTGGCCATGTGATATATGGATCAGAATCAAGAGTATTTTTGCTCAGCCTACATGTACAGCCTGGAAAAAAAAATCCCTTCAAACATCAACTATATTTCAGAATGTTCTACATATGCCTACTCATTTTGTTTCCGGAAACCCTAAACTCACTGTGGCCAGAGTAGAGGAAGAGGGTTCATGCCTCAGGAGACCACAGTAAGGGGCAATGTGCCTCAGACTTCATGTATGTTTTTTTCAACAGGCACTTAACTTGAGGTGTCCCTACACTGGTGATAAGATTTGAAGCCTGAGAAAGGTGACTCTCTGCTATGAAAGTTGGCTGATTACTGACTGAGCACATGTATGATAGTTTAAAACTATGGATGGAAAAGTGAAAACCAAAACTACCCTCAAGAATCTGTCAATGCCACGGGCTAGGGAGATGGTCCAGTGGCCTCAATGTTCCTCTCTAAAACTTCACGTGAATCTGCTGGAAGGAACAGCATGTGCCAGGAACTCCAGCCCTTCTATAGGGAGATCGAAGGTAGAGGCAAGAGAATCCCAGGTCAGAAGCCAGCTGGCCCACTGTACACAGTAGCACACAAGGAAAAAACCTTTTCCAAAAATAAGAAAGGTAAGGACCAATACTTCAAGTTGTTCCCTAACCTTCATACATAAACTCTGTATCAACCCACCCCAACTTTGGACTAAATGACAGAAAAAACCCTTGGCATTATTCAGTAAGGACAAAGCCTAAAACAAACCACCATAAGCCAAATCATTTTTTAAATTTGTTTTTATGGTGATGGGGATCTAACCAACATGGCAAATGCTCTCTACCATTTAGCTAAATCACCAGCTCCCACACAATTTTAAAAGGAGACTAGATAACTAACTTATAATTCTACCTACAGAGTTATGGTTTATTTCTAAGCCATAAAACTTGATGTTTTTGCTTTTTACTCTTATCAAACCCAATTTAGTATAGTTTTATGGCCAACTTAAGCCACACAAAGACCAACGGTTTCCAGGCAGAATTTCTTATTTAATTATCACCCTTAATACATTCTCCATACTTCTGGAATTTTCTATTTCCCCAAAATAGTTTCAGTCATCTATCCTTATTCTTCTCTAAAAAGGGTAACTGGTTTCCTACAGCCATAGAAAAGACATCTGTAGGAAAGACATGTGAACTCCTGAGTTCGGCTGTATTCCAAAGCCCCTACTAGGAGCCCCAATCCATAGTCCTGCTCCTGCCCTGTGTCCCATCAGTGCGCTCACTGAGCATGTTCCTCAGAAGTCTATTATTTTCACAGCATCTGTAGCCTTTCTCTATGGGATTACAGAAGTGCCCTTTGGCTCAGTATCTTTTAAAATCCCTTTCCAGCATAAAAACCAACTTTTAAGGTGAGTTTTCAAAGCTTCCTCAGATGATTTCGGGCAGAATTAGTTACTCCCTTCTTGTTGTTCCCTTAATATGCTGTTCATTCATTGAATGAATGCAACATGCGGAATAAGTAGACTGCTGCTTGTTTACAAAACCACTTCCTACTTCAGACTGTAGCTCCCCTGAGGTGGGCAGCACAGAACTGGCCAGGAATGTTTAAACATAAACAAATTCCACATGACCCCTGAACATGTATTTCAATCTAGTTCAAAACCTCTGAGATAAATAAATTGGTTGGAAGTGGAGGGGCAGGACAGAAGAAACATCACATAGAAGCTTCCTAAAATATGTACATACAAAAAAGGGTTTAAATAGAGGTACATTAAAGTGGGGGGGGGGATACCCCAACAAGATACCACCACCAAATAAAAACAAGGAATGAATTACTACCTCTTTGAGTTGTTGGCCAATGGAATCCCATAGACAACTAAGCATTATAGGTTACTGCCACTGCTCTTGGTTACCATCCAGAAAATGACAGTAAGACCCTATGGCTAAAGACACCACATACAAGAGTCATAGAATAAGCTGATACTCAATTGGAAGCTTCATCTCTACTAGCTAGCTTTCATAGGGCTGAGGGTGGGGTGGGGTGTTCAATGTATGCTACTGGAAGAGAAACATAATCAATTGTACTCACCTATAAACTTTGTAAGCTACAATAATTACCTGGCTTGCCAGGGCCACTGGTGCAATAGTGGCATGATTGTTAAGGGAGTAGCCAACCACTTTCTGATTACATTTAGGGTCTATTCTATAAGATGGAACTTGAATGTGGCACTATCAATGAGGCTAAGAACCTGTGGCTAGATAGGTCATAGGCCCTGGGGAAGAATATATTAATATTCTTCTAAAATGCACATAGAATTAAGATGACTCTTAATCCCTTATTGCTATACTCATAGGTCAGCAAAATCTGTCAATCCTTAACAAAGAAGCTACTTCTTACAGGAGGTGGCAATGAACACACTTACAACCAATTGGTCAATATGAAGAGAATGAGAGACTTTGGAGTGCTCAAACCTAAATGGAACATCTGTATCACACCCCACCCCTTCAAGGTTCAGGAATCTATCGGACGGGGAGGCTGAAAGACGTAAAGGAAACTGTTTTCTGGATATAATAAGGCAAGCTATACATAGGAACTCACAGCAGCTACAACAGCATGCATTCAAAAAGTGCATGTGGGTGACTGGGGAGGTAGAGGCAGATCTGAGGAGTTGGGGATAAGGACTGAACATGATCAAAATATAGTGTATGAAATTCTCAAAAGAACAATAACACTATTTAAAAAAAACTCATTAGATACACTGAAATTCATTAACAGGATATCATCTGAGTAAAATGTGCTAGGGTGCCTTGGCACTGTAAAAGGGAGTTTCATCCTTTCTTTATCTTACTCCTTTCCCAATGAAATGCCTTCTCCTACTAATGTAGTATTTTATAAATGAAGAAGATAGTGTGTGGTTAACACTATCTGAGCCCAACTCTCTACTTCCAGTTATTTCAACTTTACTCAAAAGAGGGAAAAAAACACAATTCCTAAACAATAATGGATACATTCTCAAAAATTAATGCTAAAAAATGCTTGTTTAGTCTTTTTGTCTTGTTTTGTGAGACAGAGTTTCTCTGTGTAGCCTTGACTGTCTTGGAACTAGCTCTACACCAGGCTAGCCTCAAACTCATAGAGATCTGGCTACCTCTGCGTCCTAAATGCCAGAATGAAAGGTATGCCCCACAACTGGACTTTCACCAATACTGCCCCACACCTATTTAGTCTTAGTGCTTATTTGTTTTCACACATGTAAAATCAAATAGCTTTTTTAAAGGTTGCTGTCTTTCATATAGACAGCTTTCTTTCGTGTGTGTGTGTGTGTGTGTGTGTGTGTGTGTGTGTTGAGAGGAGAGAGAGAGAGACAGACAGAGAGAGAGAGACAGACAGAGAGAGAGAGACATTCATATCTGTATGTAAATTTGCATGCATATGTGCATGCATGTGGTGTTTGATGTGTGGTGTCTTCCTTGATCTCTTCCCACTTTATTTATTCAGGCAGGGTCTCTTGCTGAACTCAGAGCCAACCATTTTTTTCTAGTCTAGCTAGGCAACTACATTTACAAACAGGGTGTCTTCCTCCTCTGCTGGGATTACAGAGGGGCCACCATGCTCACTTTGATTATTTGTGGGTTTTGGGGATCTGAATTCCACTGAGCCATCCAGTGCTAATAAAATAATTATCACTAGCATTTAAAGGTTAAGCCAAACAGTGAATACTGAGGTGATCAGTGACACCCTAACAACATAACTGCTCTGGAGTCAAACTGACTTGGCATGGGTTCTCACCACACAGCTTAGAAGTCTACCACTCTGCTACTGGATGGGCACTTGGGTCTTTTTCTGAGCGTGGGAATGGAGAGACTTAAATGATGATAAAGCCAGCCATGCCTTTGCTAGAAAAGTTTATTTTCCCATCTCTTTGATTATTATAAAAAGGCTTAGTTAGATTGGTTATTTCCATAGCTTACTACTTAAGATACTTACTGGAACTCCATTATAGCACTGTATAAATCTAAACATTTAGACTCATTCAGAAAAATATTTTCATTATAATTTATCATAATATAAGCAATATGTTACACATGGGTAGTCATAGAAGCAGATCAATTTAGAAGTCAAAAATACTCTGGATGCTAATGCTTTGTAAAGTTATGCAATAAAAAATCAATTTTTACAGGAAAAGAAACAAAATGATGTGTTTAAAGTAAAAAAAAAAGGGGGGATAATACAAACTTATGTTTCCCATGAAAACCCTAATTATACTGGCAGCACAAATGTACTTTACAGATATTCTTAGTATTGTAAAACAGGCTTTTTCAAAAAGGAAAAATTCCTAGATCTCATTTTGAAATTCACCTTAGATTGTACTGAGGCTGTTGGCCAAATCAGCTGTAGAGCTAGTACTACCTCCACAAACTTGAAATGGGTGGCCCATACCTGTCCACCTACAGATCAAAGACAGCATGTATGGGAAAGAGTTGTGTAAAGTATTCTCCAAAGAAGGTTGAATTAATATAATTAGCTAATTTTAATGACAGGGAGCACCTCTGGAGTCAGACAGTATGGAGTCTTCTATTTAACAGCTCTGTAGCCCCAGGAATGATATTTAGCCTCACTCAGTCCCTTTGTAGTTTGGGATAACAAGATACTATCTTCATCCACTCTGGGCTGCTTTGAGGATGAAGGAAAACAATTTATATAAAGCTCAAGAAACAGTCTTAGACACACAGCCTATCCTCTCAATGGCAATAATGTTGATACTGCCCTGTATACTGTAGTTTAGTTCATTCTAGTTACTACGGATTGGGAAAGAGAGGTCCATGTGAGGAGTCTTCTAGGCAGTTTGTAGTACTTCAACTCAACACAGATATTCCAATGGCCCATGATATAGGGTTTCAATGAACCAAAAGATAACCTTTCAACAATCATAGTAAAATTCTGATTCTATACGACAGAGAAAGGACTATAAATACCATATTCACATGGGATTTTCTAATTTAATTTCAAATGTCCACCAAACTAATTCTGCTTTTTATTGCTATGCTTAGCCATCCCTGCCCACTTATAGCCTAGAAGCAGAATGCTAAAATTTAAATGGACATCTAAGATAAAGAACCCTGAAAGTTTGGTCTGGCAAGATAGCTCAACAGGTAAAAGTACTCGAACCCAGAGTGGAAGGTGAGACAGGACTCCTCCTCCTCCTCCTCTGACCTCCATGCATACTTTTGTGGCATGTGTATGCCCTGCCCAAACAAACAAAGAAATCTGGAAAAAAATCCTAAAACTCACTAGTCACTGGTACTGACTTCATTATCTACTAGGTATTAAAGAGTAAGTGAGTTTTTAGACAGGGAAACAGAGAAATGAAGAGCCAAGGGGCACCATGAAAATCTGATTAAGGTTTGCTTTGTTTTCTAGGCTTCTTTTATTCTCAAACAATAACCATTTAGATGACAAATTTTGCTGTTACTCTAACTGAAATGTAGTTCCAGAACTTTCAAACCTTAGTATGAGTGTGTCATGGTAAGTTCAGAGAAGCCAGAGGAGGAGGGCCAAGACACCCACAGGTCTTTTACTGATGCTAAAACCAAAGTTCTGAATCAGCATTTCCTCTGCAGCCTCTTAGACAAGCTGAAGATGCATCCTATACCAAGAGCCAACAATAGTGACTTACTTATCAAAAAGATTTATTTTTATTTTACAAGCATTAGTCTTTTGCCTGAAGGAGGGCATGCCTGGTGTCATGAATGCCCTGGAACTGGAGTGATGTCATGTGGGTGCTGGGAACTGTAGTCAGATCCTTTTCAAGAGTAGTAAGTGTTCTCAACTACTGAGTCATCTCCTCCAGCCCCTGAATCCAGAAAGCCATGGTTTTTGCTGTGTCTCAACAATGAAGCAAATACTCCAGGGTTTTGAAATAAATTTGACAGCCCAATAAATTTATGTGCACCAAATGAACATGGTACCATATCCCAGTAGTATCTGACTGATACTTTTATTGACTAATATTAACCAAAATATTCATATTCCCAGAGAACAAATGAATAAACCTTAGTTTTGAAAACATCAATTCCTAAAAATGAAAATCATTTGGTCAAAATGCATGTCTCATATGGCAATTCATATTACACTAAGATTTATGTAAATTAACTAACATTCAGAGCACACTGCTGTTGACTGTGGCAAACCTCTGAGTTAGTCACTGGTGTTGGTTTACTGCTCATTACACCAAGACTTTTATTTAAACAACCTGCTTGATTAAGGATGTCATAAAAAGCATACTCTGCAGACAATCTTACAGAATTTGCTTTTCCAAATTAACATAAATCAAAACTCACCTTCAAAAATGACTGGAACTTTTTTTTGAAGATCTGCCCTTGTAAAAAATATATTTAACACAATCTCCATTTAATGAAGTCTAGAAGTCTTATCTCTGTAGCATTTCTTGAAGGACACATTCCTAAAAATTTTGTTGTTGTCTTTTTCTCTTCTAGTAAAAAACCTGGGTCAAGACAACCTGCTTCATATAATCAAAATAACATCAAACCAGAAAGACTAACAGTCTGGTAGATGATTTTGATACAGCACCTCCAGTTTTCACACTGTGGACATAAAAGTCAGATAGCTGGGTTCAAGACTAGGCCATATCATTTTTTTATTACCTAGGACAACTTACTAAAATTCTTGAGATTTTCATTTCCTAGCAGGTTGGGGTGAGTGGGGGGTGGGGGACATTACTCTAAGGTGTCATTAAGGACTGAAGAGCTCATATTGTGAGCACAGTACTTAGCATCTATTATAATAAGCCTATATGAAGAGCCAGTCCTCTTTGATAATGGTAGAAACTACTGTACAATCTTCACTCACGGGCTCACTCAACAAGGATTTACTGAAAATATATGAAGTAAAACAAACAAACAAAAAACAGATAAATGAATTCCACAGCTTGCCCTCCCATCAGAAGTCAAAGTATTTAGAATACCAAAGGCATGTATGTGTATTGTTTTCCTTATCAAACAGAAAAACAGCACTATGATATTTAGTCATTTGTGTTTTGTTTTTGTGGACTCGGCATTATGCATTACTTGGTCAGGATAAAATGCCCTAATAATTTATAAGGTATCAATACAATTGATTTTAAATTAGAACATCGTCTTAATGTTCTCTTGAGGTTTCTTGACTGTTATTTCCTCTTCCTGGAATAAAGCCGTTGGCTCTGCCCCAGAAATTTCATTAAATACATTTACTTTTTCTGGCAACTTCAGGGTCAAGAATTGACGTTTTGATGCCAAAGATATGGGCTTGATTCTTCTTATACAGGTGACTAAGCTTTCTTCATGTCAGTCACCCTGTATGTGGTCCACATTGTAGGCCACATGAGTAAGGAATGGTGCAGGGCATGTGTGTGTGAGTGTGGGAACAAGTACTTCATCTTGATTATCACAATTTTAACAGAAGCTGTAATAAATATTTGCCAAGCACATACAACTTTGTACTGCAAATGTTTAATCTTCTTTGCCCTTCAATTCAATGGTCTTGCCCTTCAATTCAATGGTCTTCAGGTATGCAAAGTTTAAGACAGCCATGTGCTTTTGTTTCCCCAAGAATTTCCTGCTCTCATCAACAAGATACTTAAAATATTTGGATATGAACTATACACTAATTAGAGTTATACATATTGGCCATTTTCTTTTGGAAGAATAAAAATATGTAAGATATAGCCTGCACAACTCTTACCTACTGACATATTATTAACAGTACTTACTCTTACCCAATGGGGTGTATAAATTTGACTGTTCTAAAAACCAAAGTGGCAAAATTTCTGAATTTTCTGGTACAGTGAATTGCTTAAGAACTAGTTTATGGTGTGTGTGTGTGTGTGTGTGTGTGTGTGTGTGTGTGTGTGTGTGTAAATATCAATATAATTCCAACAGCTGTTTGAAGGAATTAAAGCAGGGTAGTGACTTAGCACTAAGCTTTGGCAAACCATACCTTAATGTATTAGGATCCTTTCCTTGCTGTTTTCATGTTTCTCTAGTAAACTATTTTAATCTATTTGGAAGGCCAAACAAATTTATTTGAGAGTGCTAACTCCAAAGAACCTCACATATATTCTTCTGTGTAATTCAGGCAAATGTCCTACACAATATTTGATAGCATTTCTGCAGGAACATAGAAGGAATAACAATTAACAAATTTAAAGATAAGCTGCCTAGTAGTTTTAAAATTGTTAACCTGAACCTCTCTCTGGTCTTCATGTTGGGACAGAATGGCTAGTTTTCAATTACAGCTTGTAGGGACAGTAAGCCACGCCTGTCAAGGCGTGGTCAAGATGAGGTCAGGATGACGCGGCATGGGCTCTTAAGGGGCCTGCAGAGCACATGGAAGCCCCTTCTTCTCCTTCCCCTTCTCCCTGGCCTTGCTGCTCGGCTGCCCCTGGCAAGCTCTGGTTTGCGTTTGGCTGATATTTATCCGAATAAAGGTATCTTGAACCAACAAGCTTTCCCATCACCTGGCGCCCAACCTGAATTCCACGACCCACTCATGCTACGCACAAGCCCCATTCTGGGAGGGCCTCTGCTTACCAAAAGGTCAGAAAAGGCCCCACAGCCCAGAAGCTTTTCAACAAAAAGTCAGTTTTACTAAGAATAGAAAATTGTCAATAGAAATGTAATATAGCCACACATGCATTTATTTTTCCAGTAGCCACAATATTAAATATAAAAGAAACCCTAAAATTAATTTTAATTACATATATAATTCAGACATAAAAATACCCTATCAATACATAAGCAATATAAACATTTGAGATATTTTGCAACCTCTATTCCTTAGTACTACACTTTCAAAGGGTGGCTTGCAGTTTCTACTTATAGTTCATCTTGGACAGGGCATATTTCTGTTACTTGAAAGATGTGTGTGGCTTGTGACTACCATATTAGGCAACACAAATCCAAAAGTTTTCAAAGCCACAAGAGAAACAATTCATTAACACTGTAACTCCCCAGCACTATGATAGACAGGTAGAACAGTCCCTGCCTACTTTCCCCAATTTCATATAGATTTTTCTTTCTTAGAGTGACACCCAAGTTTTTCACTAGAGAGTTTTATGCAAGTTCTGCCAAGAATTTTCTTGTATGGTCTGTGTGGCTAAGTACTTTTCAGTTTTTCTATATCAGCCAACTGTCATATTCTGAAAGGTTTTCCAACTGTGATGCCAGACCAGGACCTCCTGTGAGTCTGAGCTTAGTCCCTCATGTGCTCTCCTGGCATCTGCACCATTGCCTCAATTACAACTGTTGAACAAATACTCTCAGTCACGTGTAATTTCATTATCTAGATATTGGACATTGTGCACATGTAGCAAGCATATACTGCTTGATAGTAGTCTTTTGAATCCTTGACATTCAATATAATCACTTCTGTGGTCTCAAAAGTTGTGTGTCTGTGAAGGAGAGTGGGTGGAAGTTTGTGTAGGAACACCAAAGGAGGAAGGCTTTCAAAAGTGATTTTGAAAGTGAGAGGGTGACAATTTTCTGAATTAGGCTGAAAAGGTATTAAGAGGAAACAGTGGAAAACATAAAACTGATAGATGTATGTGGTATTGGGTAGAGGTGAATCCAAAGTGATACCTTTCTCTGTTGCAACTCCACCAATCTAGGGTGCAGGTCTTCCTTCAGGGTCTGTGCCAGCCTTGCCTCTGACTGCATATATGGTGAATGCTGTTGAGGAAACATACCAAGGCCACCAATTTCCTTCATTATTCTAAAAGAGATACATTTCTGACAAGAGAGGGGCCATTTTCAGTTAGCTTCATCCCTGTTACTCATCATGTGATCAGTAGCTGTCCATAGTCAGGGAGAAGCTCCACCCCCCCCTTTTTTTTAACTGGAAATTGACTAGTGAAAAGGTGAGATCTCAAGGAATCATGTCTGAGAGACCCATCAGGGGAAGAATACAGCTAATGGCAGTTTTTCTCTGGTGGTCCCTAGGGATTTCTTCCTACTGCTTATACCTAAAAGAAAAAAAAAATCCTCTATTTTCCCCCCTTGAGCAGTTAAATCACCACATACAAATGGAAACAACAACAACAAAAAAGCTAACTATAAGACAGAAAGATACAATAATTATGAGAAAGAGCTTCCTATTGGTTGACTTTTTTATTACTGACTACCTGTTGCTTTATGCAAATATTTAGTATGTAAAAAAATGCATTAATATTAACTCTGATTGATGGTGACTCAAATATAGAGGGATGAAAGTTCTTAGATATATGTGCAAAGGTTTCAAGAGAAATGACTTTAAGCAATAGCTTTGTATGACAGGTAGATTTGCAGATCCAGGGTTTCAATGGGTAAAAAAACTCTGGAAGAAAGGCTGAGTCACCAAGCCTGCAGCAAGATTACTCTGGTTACCATATACCCACAAACAACAAAAAGATTCAGCCAGTTGTATTCATATATCTGTGCATACACATAAATACATGTACATATATGTAACAACAACAAACAGGGAAGAAGAAGAAGCTATAAATTTGAGAGAATTGAAGTGTGGGTACATGGAAAGTGTAGGAGGGACTTGGAAGGAAAGGGAAGAGAGAACGTGATGTAATTATGCATCTTAATTTTTAAAAAGATTATTCTGATTAAACCAAAAACAGAGCTTGGCACTAACCAGTGCTGAAATGTTGACAGGCAAGTCAAAATTATAGCTTACTGTCTCACCTTCTTTGCAAACAATAAGTAGAGGGCTGTTACAATCTGATGAGAAAAATCTTAGCATCCTATTCTACTTACCATAGTAGACCAGTATGAATACACTTCCTCTCCCCATTTGACCTCCCCACCCCCCCACACACCTCTTTTCTCCAGACCTTACCAGCAACACCTCTGTCAATACTTAGTCTTTCTGTTGGCACTATGGGCTAAAGACGCTATTGACCTTTATTTTAACATGTACTTTCTGGGTTAATTACTTTTGTATATTTGGTGTACCCTATGACATTTAATCACTACAGTGCTATTCAGTAAACAGAACTGGATGGAACTAACTGCAACTCAGCATTGGGCTAATTGGTGCCATAATAGCAGCATGCTGAGAATGGACTAGAAGAGAATACATTTGTAATATGGAGAAAAGAAATGAATATTATTTGATCAATCACCATTTTACTAAAGAGAAAGAACACTAGCCTAGGGGTTCACTTTTGCTATTAAACTGAAATGGCTCGATGGACTTCACTTTGTAGTGTAAGGACAATGCTGTGTTTGCTAAGAAAATGAATGAATATAAGTAATTTGGAATTCAGGTATTGCTTTTGTGCTCTATTCTCTCTTTTCATATATGCACATATGTGTATAAACATCCCATCACAAGGCAGCTCTCCATTAATAAGACCAATGGCTTATGATCTGGCATGTGGCTTATAGTACCTTAGGAACCTGTTTCAGAACATTCCAGTCTAAGGGCTTTTAAGAATGTCTCCAAGAACAAAGGATCAATCAAATGACACATCACAGACATTTGGGCCACTGATGAAAGTTTTCCAAAACAGGTACTCACTGTCTTCTATGTATTATTCATTAATGTTTGACTGAGGATTCAGAAAAGCAAAGCGACCAGTTACTAGCTCTCATCTCTAGCTCAGGCTGAAAGGGATGATCCACACACCAGCTCTTCGCTAAGTCTCAAACTGCTGCCTCTCCTCAGCATGGCTGGAGAATGAATGCCTCTCCTGAGACCTTGCTTCTGTCTTATATACTTCCCTAATGTTAGGATTAAAGGCATGCACTCTGTTACTCTTTCAGACTGATTTAATCTCATGTACCCCTGGGTGGCATTGAACTCGAAGAGATCCATTTACCTCTTAATCCTGAGTCCTAGGATTAAAGGTGTGTGCCTGGCTTCTAAGGCTTGTACAGACTGACTGCTTTCTGGATCCTCAGGCAAGCTTTAATAAATCATACACAATTTATCACCACACTTCCATCCACTGGGAAGACAGTGGGAAGGAGAGGACATTAGTTGCTATGGCACAGGGACAAAGGGATTCAGTGCAGAACTTTAGTCCTAGCTAGTAATGAGAAATAATTTGATCAAACACACTTGTGCTAAGATACCAGCTACTCCTTGAACTGAATGTTGGCAATGTTAGATACTTAGGGAGTAAAGGTGAACAAGACACCGGCTTTTCATGGCATAGAAATCTCAAGGAAGAAGTACATAATGCAATAAGCATGTGCTCTAGTGTGTGAACTCTGGTTTCAGTTTCAGGTCTAGCATTTATCAGTATGTGATTGTGGGTCAGGCAACCCTTCTAGGTTTCTACTTTCAAAGCTGCCCAACAGAGATAAGAGTTTATGTCCTACAATGATTGCCAGCTACAGTCTGAATGTCTATGTTCAAATATAACTCCTAAGTTGACACCTAAAGCACAAAGAGTTTGTATTTGGTGCCTGTGAAAGGGGATTAGGTCAAGTATGGAGCCTTATGAGTTGAATGAGTGAGCTTATAAGACAGCTAGAGCAAGCATCTGCTCTTCCCACTAATATGAAGAACGAAGCCAGGTACTGTTTATGACTCAAAAATGGGCCATTAGTAAAGACTCTTAATGGGAGGTACCCTGACCAGGACTTCTAAGCCTTCTGAACTTCAAGAGGTATAGTTCTATTGTTTAAACTACCCAGTTTATGGCATGAACTAAGGCAGCCCATGACTATTTCTTGTGATAACTACATGAAGTAGAAGGTATTCTGTCCTTCTTTCTGTTTACTTCTGGAACTTGCCATAAAAGGCACAGGCCAAGCCCTAGCCAAGAACCCACTCTGGGCAGCTGGAAGCTGATAGATCTGCTTTGAAGAATAGAAAGAAAGTAAAGCTAATTGAGAAAGAATCTCTTTAATTCTCCAGATGTAAACAGCTCTGCTTCTAGCTAGACACTTAGCTTGGTGCTTAAAGTTCTGCCTTCTCCCCAATCTGTAGAATTTAAGTTAAACATGCCTCTAGAACAACCCTGACTCATGGTGACAGAAAAATGCCATATACCTGCACCTCCAGTTTCAGGCAAGTTGACAAATAACTTCAATAAGAAAGCAAGTACAATGGTAGGTAAGAGGCAGCTGCACCACCTTGCAAAACTTATGTGTTGCTATCGAGCCCTCCTCAGTGCCAAGCCCAAGACACTAATACAGGAAGAACAGGCAAAGGACCTTAAATAGGGGGCATAACCCAAGTTATTAATAAGATAAATTAAAAATGAGTGTGAACATTCTGCTACAAAAGAGATAAATCAGAGGGTGGAACTAGAACACATGGAGGGCAGAGTGGGTAATGCCTCAGAGGACAGTATGAAAAGTAGGGTGGTAATAACTGTGCAGACCCACTAGGCCACAGTAAGGCCTGCACTTTACTCTACATGCCACTGATAGGCAGTAAAGGTAGTCTAGTTTTAAAAAACGAGCCCAAGGTTTTGGAAATAATCTAAATTTTCAATCATTCCCATCTGCCCCCTTCGAAAGCCCCATGGACAGAAAAGATTTTTTTTACAACCATCCTTTGCAATTAAAAATGGGAACAATTATAAATGTACAATATAAAGTTTGTATGCATGTTAATTAATGTTAAAATAAAAAAGCAAAGTTCTGAATGAAATTATGAAAGGTTGTCTTGGCAGCTTGAAGCAAGAACCAATCAGCAACCACCAGTTATCTAGCACTGCATCACAGAGCAATTATGATGAGAAGAGGATGAACCAGAGAAAGATGTCAGAATCAGTTAAATGGCTCCTTTCAGAGAACTATGATGTGTACATAAAACTGAAACCAGGTTCTTAATTCAGAAAGGAGTCTTAGGTACCCCATGAGAATACTCCTAACCTCACAGGGCTTATAGGACCATGTAAGGCATGTGACAAAAGCATCCTTGTATTTATCAGGGAAGTAAGAGAGAAAAAACAAACAAACAAACAGCCAAATGGCTTACAACTACACTCAACCATTGCTACACATAAGGAGAGAGAAAAAGGGAGGGGAGAGGGGACTGAGGGCATGAGAGAGAGGAGCGATAGGGAGGGGGGAGTGGAGGAGAGGGAGAGGAACATGCTGGCCCTGTCCCAGAGCAATTATATTTATAAAGCTCCTTAGTGATTCCACAGTTGACAACCTCTGACCTAAGGCAGAGTCAGCTAATGGCAAGCCACTGCTGATTGCTATCAATTAGAATGACTAATCAACTGGAACTGCATACCCATTGGCACCAGACCTCACCTGAGGGACCTCTGCAAGAACACAATTAGCTCAAGGAGATTCTAGACTTTCTCACCCTGAAGCCAATAATCCCATAATGATCAACAGATAAGAAATTGCAAATTCCAAAATCATAGTTCAGAGCTGTAAGGAATAAAAACTTCAACTGCAAACCTGTCCTGATACAAAGCGCAGCACTCTTAACCCACTTTCTGAACGCCTGAATGTCACATTCCCATGTGTTAGTCTACAATGCTGACAAAGAGATATATTTTGAATGTGATAATTAAAAAATAATCTCAATGAAGTGGGTATTATGAGATAATTGGCCATCCTCAGGATTTAAGCAAACTGGTAAAAGCCAAGGACACTTATCATCAAGGTCAATTACAGTAAATGCTTATCTGAATTACATTATTGCTATTGTAAAACCTTATGAAGAAAAGGAAAGGAAAGGAAAGGAAAGGAAAGGAAAGGAAAGGAAAGGAAAGGAAAGGAAAGGAAAGGGAAGGGAAGGGAAGGGAAGGGAAGGGAGGGAGGAAGAAAGGAAGGAAGAAAGGAAGGAAGGAAGGAAGGAAGGAAGGAAGGAAGGAAGGAAGGAAGGAAGGAAGGAAAGGCAAGCAAGCAAGCAAGCAAGCAAGCAAGCAAACACATACTGGAGTGGAATAACCTAGGAGAAGGCTCTCCTGTTGCTCAGCTACTGGTCATTTAGGAATTCTGACAATTTTGAGGAGCCTTCACTCACAGTCAATACATGTAAATACAGGATTCCCTAGCTGAAAGGTTAAAATACACCGTAACACAGAAAAGTGGCTCTAATGTGACAACACTCAAGAGTTTTGGAGAACACAAGTCCATGGTTATCCAGAGATGAACCAAGTAAGCCCCTGTTCTTTTGCGCCCAGTAGTTTGAAAGGTGGTGGGACCATCAAGAGAAGAGGCTTAGTGCAAGGTAACTAGGCAACAAGAGTTACCTTCAAAAAGAGATTATTACAGTTTATGCAGCCGCTGAATCGCTCTAGTTTCCCACCCATCACATGTATATTCATGCCATTATGTCACATAAGGCTCTCACCAGTGACCAACAAATGGACCCACCCCAATTAGATGTTCAGCCTCTAAAACTGTGAGCCAATAAAACCTTTTTCTTTTTAAATATACCTTGTGACAACAGAAAACAAGGCAATACAACCCATTATTAAATCAGTTATACTTACTTCATTAATACTCAAAAGGAGAATTCATGACTGCCCTTTGTTGAAACTGAAGATCCCAATGAGACTAGATTGTAGTTTGTTAGATTATTTTTGTCCTCCACATGCCACTTTAGCTTGTCTAGATTAATATTCAGGCTCAAGTACCAAATGTCAACCAGAAAAGAATCTGGAAAATCTTTGAAAGCCAGAGAAGGGAAACAGAATCTTCGACCTTCCTTCAGCTAATTGAAATATGTTTGGCAACTGAAGAGTCTAAGACTTTAAAGTTGTGATTAAACATCAAGACTTTGATGTTTTATATGGCATTCTTCCCCACTAATTAACTTCATTAGTGTAGTGGTGAAGAATACCACATAAAACATCAAAGTCTTGGTGTTCACTGTCGACATCAATCCAACTAAACAGTAATAAAGAAATAATTCTGTAAAAGGCATTACCTTAGAAGAACTAACTACTTCTGCTTACAAACTCAAACTGTACTATAGGCATATTTTCTCAAAATAATCCAAAGATGTTATTCACACTGCAGTTTAACTATTCTGCAGCAAAGCACATCATTTAATGTACTGTAATTAAGTGGCCCAAAATGTCATACTGAGCAAAAGGATTGAGACATCCCACTATAGTTATATGGATGGCTGTATAAGTAATCACTACTATGGGATAAAAGAACATGGGAAACACAAAGCAAACAATCACAAGAAGGATGCACTGAAAGGTAGAGTCTAATATGGATTACTGGGATGGAGAGTTTGCTTGGCAGTTAAGAGCACTGGCTGCCCTTCCAGAGGATCCAGTTTCAATTCCCAGCACCTACATGGCAGTTCACAACTGTCTGTAACTCTAGTTCCAAGGGATCTGACACCCTCATATAGGCAGGGGAGAGACCAATGCATATAAAATAAAAATAAATCTTAAAAAAATAATCATGTACTTTAAGTAATAAGTTTACTTCAGCCCCAAAACAAAAGATCAAACCAGAAGGGGGAAAAAAATCAGGTAAGTTATTAAGAACTGCAATCAAGGCCTTCTCAAACTCCAAATTCACACTGTTCTTGACCTTTCTTTCGATATATAATATAAAGAGATGGGGATACAAAAATATAAAGATAACTGAATAGGTCTTCTCAACAGGAGGAATAAAGCTCATAGTTTCAATGAGCTCCACTCAATAGGGTAGGATAAGTCCCACCTTTACCTGCAAGGGCTCAAAGAAACCATCTAGTTTCTTGTTACTCAGAGAGTGTGGTTCAGGCCTGTATCTCAGCCACTTGGGAGGCTGAAGCAGAAAGATAAGGAAGACAGCAAGTTTAAGGGCAGCATAAGCAACATACTGAGACACCATCACCACCACAAACACACAGTAAAAACAAAGGCAAGATGCAGCTCAGTGGTAGCGCACTTGCGTAGCATGTGCAAGGGAGAAAGGGGAAGAGGAGGTGGTGCTGGTATACACGTTCAGCTTTTTCCTATCAAACTGCCTAGATTGGCATGTGTTGTAACCAAAGTTTTGGTTATTATTATTATTAGTAGTAGTATTAGTAGTAGTAATTGGAAATGTGAGAAGCACTTGTGAACTTTCTCATTTTAGACAGAAGGAAACCTGAGTTCCTGAAATAATGCAAGTCATGTATGACTGACTACCAATGGCTGATAACAGAAGACAATTCTTTAATTTTAAGAGTTTGCTTACATTATAAAAGTCAAAGGAAAAGATACCTAGGTACTGTGTTAGAAACTCAACCAGTACTTAGCAACAGGGTATCAAGAAAAAAGGACAAAGCTGAGATAGGGTGTGTGTTTAGTATTTAGGCATTTGTCTTGGCCTGCCTTTGGAGTTCTGACAGGATATGACCTCAGCTGCTGCCACCTGTGCCTACTCACTATGTTCCCTTTTAAGAAGGCCCTGTCCACCTCCCACCTCGCCCCCATCTGTCCCCTCCCCTCTCTCTGCCTCTCTTTCCTCTCTCCTGCTGCTTCTGTCCCCTTTCCCTTTTTTACAATCCATTTCCCTAATAAAAAACAAAACAAAACAAAAAAAAAACAAAAGAAAACCTCTGCTTGAACTCATCTCAAGTGGCTTTTTAAAAATTACAACAATGATCCCATGTTAGAAATTCAACAAGTACTTAGCAGCATGAGATCAAGAAAAGAGGACAAAGATGAGATAGGGTGTGTGTGTGGGAGGGGGGGTATGCTCAGGTAGCTTGCTGACAAATCTAGAGTCAAATCTGACTTAAGCCATTTTTTTTAAAATAAATGGTTTAATTAGCATATACTAATTACACAGACAAGTTTTACTGTGCGAGTGCACACACATGCATGATAAATACAGGGCCTGCACCTGGCTCAGCACTAAGTGACAAAACTTTAAAAGCTTTCAACGTGTATCATTTGTGATTTATTACTGTAAGTTCTCATTAAGTTAGCACCACATAGCAATTACTACATTAATAACAGATAAAACCTCACTCTTCCAGTGTGACCTTCATGTTAACTTAATCACATCCACCAAGATCCTATGTCCAAGTGAAGTCACATTCCTAGACAACAGGGATGAGAATTGGATGTCATCTTTTGGATGGATGCAATTTAACCCACATCAGGAGCCAACATTATATACATAATAAGGTCAAAGTTTTTTGGTAATTACTCATTAAGCATGTGTTCTTGACAACAATACAACTGGAAAAATGTCCTCATTTATATATGTACCTCTCATAAGGGTGATGCCACATCTCGGTAACTATCTTCTAGACTATTTGCAACACACACACACACACACACACACACACACACACCCCAATGCACACAAGCATGCACCACCTTCAGTGTTATGGTAGAGGCTAGGTCAAGATTTACGGAGAAGTCCTGTCCTTTCCTCTCATTCCTTTCTGCAATCCTGCTGCAAGTCTTTCTGCTTTGGAGGAACTGACAGAATTCAACTTGTATTAGTTCCTCAAAAAATAAAATTTATACTGCAAAGTTATAGGTAGAACTATCCAAAATATTCTAATTCTTGGGTGAAAAAAGATAGCAGCAGACAGGCTATAACACACCCACCACAACAAAATTCATCGATTTAAACAAATAAACAACAACCTAACACACAGGTTCCTTGAGAGACAGGCTACTAGGTTGAGGATAAAGCATGCCTATGTGAGCATTTTCTTAAAAAAAAAAAAAAAAAGTTTTAAGATGAATTAATGCTATATTGGCATTTATGTTCTTAATTACAGTCAATTTCTGAACTCAATAAGGTCTCAACTATATGATTACCTTTGATTGGACAGAGATTTTAGATAGAAGCAAACAAAGTATTTTAAAATCAACTAAAGTAGCTAAAATACATGCTCTCTTACATCCCAATATTCTGGCAAGAAGTTAAATGTGATAACTGACATTCAGACATATGACCTTCTGTTCAATTTAAATGAATTATTTTTAGATATTCTGTGATGACTATTCTTATGATTTAAGTACTGCATAATAAAATCCATCTTTCATTTTGCTTTGGTTCAGGAAAGGCTTAAAAAATTCCTCTCCAATAGCATTCTGGCAAACACTCTTAAATTGTATAATTCACCAGGTTGAACTGTGCTGCTACAATCACTTTCAAAGAAGATAGTTATAATACATTATCATTACAGCTATACAATCCATGCTGAATGCTCCTTGGCTGAATTCCTAACATTTTAATGCTGAAATTGATCTGTTTTAAAAACATCATGTGAAGGGTTTTTAAATACCATACAGGCCCAAGCTCTTTATTTTAAATGCCTTAGAAATGAGCTTGTATAAACAGGGGGACCCCCCCACACACACACAAATCCTGTTCTCTAATCTAGCATTAAGCATATTTTAAAGAACAACAGGCATGTTTCCAAACAAACTACTGTGGTATACAAATTACTCAGCATGCATGAGCATAACAATGCTTCTCATAGGAGTTTAAAACCTAGAGAGAAAGCTGACATTTCACCAAAGTTGTCTTGGAAACAATATTATTTGTGGTATCTCAAACATGAGAGGTGCGTATTTGTGCTCAAGCTACTTCTGTGAAGCAATCAAATGACAGCGACGGTGTTAATGTTTCCAATACAAGGCTGAGAAAAGGGAGTACATAGGCATTGAAATAATATAAGGCATTCACACAGATATGGCACCACCATGACTCACACACATTGGGCTCCAAGCTGGTTCCCACTCAGGCAGATATTTCTCTGCCTCCAAGACCACTGTGGGAGATGGGCTACCATGGCATCCATGACTTCTGACATTTCCCTATAGTCCATAGCTAGTAGTGCCTTGCCACACTGATGCTAGCTTTAGCCTTACTACTTGCTTTGGCCAATGTTCCAATAGCAAACCTGACAGAACACTGACAAAAAAATAAGCTTTATCTGGCTGGCTGCTGGCAGTGAGAGGGTAACAAATGATACCTCTGAGACACTAATTTCTGAGTTGAAGACATTCTAGATCACCCAGAGACACTAATTTCTGAGTTGAAGACATTCTAGATCACCCAGAGCTGACTGGAGTTATACGAGCAACGTCAACATAGCTTAGCCTAACCTGAATAAAATCTCTCATTCATACTCTCTCAGCTAACAGGAAGAACGCTGAGATTTTTACAGTACTAACTTTTAGAAAGACTCATTATGCAATTCAAACTGACATAGTCATTTAATTGAGTTTATGTACTATAGGAATATATGCCCCTTTCTCTTCAAACATCCAAATTAGAAACACAAAAACATAAAACTATCATAAATTCATTAGTTTTGCTTACACCTTTTCTCCATGTTATCACCACACATGACTTGTACAAAACTTATTTGAATGTTATTATTATTAATATTTAGTGGTTAAGCAAGCAAAACTAGTGACATTAAGATGACAAAAGCTAACCAGGAATGAAATGAGTTTTAGAACCTGGTGTTTCTGATTCTGGTTCCCAAATGATTTTCACTAGTATTTGAACAAAAAATATGGTACCATGACATGTATATGTACATGTATATATGTGTGTGTGTGTATATATGTGTGTGTGTGTGTGTGTGTATGTGTATGAATATGTATATATGTATAAGTAACAAAATGTAGAAAAAAATCACATTGTCTGATTTCTAAATTATACTGGTGCTCCAGAATTATATAATGTAGGCACATATCCTTATTATAAAAATTCCATTCTCTTAAAGAGTAATGAACTGGATGATATTTTAAAAACAATTCTTGGTATTCAAAATATGTATAATCATGTGATTTAAAAGAAATTTTAAAAAAAGGAGGTAGAGGTATGAGAACAAGGACAGCTCGAAGTCATCAGGTCAAACACCATGGCAGCTCCATCATCAGCTCTCTGTATATTTGATAATAAAATAATTCAGTGTTTATGTTCAGTTAATGCTGTATCTCATTTTCATTTAAATGTCCCTTTGAGCATATCCTATATAAAGTTACTTTATTATAGGGTTATCATTTCATGGAAAAAGTAGGCCCTCTAATAATGACAACCTAGTCAGAAGACTTGAAGAAAAAAAAGAGAACAAGCATTCAAAAAGAAAGAACTAACCTTGAAGATAGGATTACAGGTGGAGATAAGTCAGTGATCTATACAACAAGCTGACACTTCTTCTGTTAAGGCCTGACAGTATTAATTTTAAGGCTTTGCAATCTATATCATGTTTGATGCATTTTCTTTCCTGTACTTGTACAATGGCTTTAAGAGTGTAACACTATTCCTTCACAGGCCACACAAAAAGCAAAGATTTGGTCTAAGGCACTGTTTTCATGCCCCTTGTCTACATAACTGAAAGAGAATTATCATGCAATTTTTATATATTTTTTAAAAAATATGGAGTCAATCACCATTGCACTATCAAGATCTCAGGACATACATAGCAAGACCACACAGGCAAAGACTGTGTGGCTTTAGTGGGTATGGTGTCACCCAACTCTACCTTGACATAATGAATACGTTGAGATTTAAATGCAAGAGGAAGGTTATAAATTGCTGTTCAATAGCCTCATTTATTTGACAACCAACTGTTCATAGCTAAATTAAAGAGGATGCTGGACAGGAAACTCCTGGCTAACTGGTTTGGAGCAGATGCCTGAATTTTCCTCCTTCTCCCTATTTAGTAAAAGTGAAACAAGCTCTGTCATGGAAATACAGGGTGTGGAAAGCTGAAATGGACAAGATTTTTGTTTCTTTTCCTCTTCGGTGGCAGAATAAGAGATAACAAATGGGCATATCCTGACATTAGACTTGGAGAAGGCACACCAGGAAAGCCTTCAGGGTCAGATGCACTTGAGAATTAGTGTGTGGGGTACTTGAGGGGGCCAGTATAATGCATTTATTGTAGCAGGGTCTGGAATAACAATTTATAATTGAAAGTTAGTATTTCAAGTTAATTCAGGCCATGTTCAATTTGCTACCAAGTGAGTTTTTTAAATTACTAAATACCTATGTCTATATAGCTTTGAAAGCTAATATTCACTTACAATGGCCACTTTAATGTGGATATTAGATCTCTAATCTTCAAGAGAACACATAAAACTAAATAAGGAAGGTTAGTATATTCCAAATATCTCAGTACATGAGTGCTATTATTCTAGTTGGAAGGCACTGTGTCTGTCACTTTTGCTGTAGTGTGCAGAGCTCTATGTGCTATGATAAAAACAGTACATTGTTCACTGACTTAACAAATGATGACTTTCTTTCACTACAGTGGATAAATACATGGAATTATTCTAATTCCTCAATATACAATTCCCTCCAGGTTAAATCTTAGTCTTTAGTTGTTATATACAAGCTTAGAAAGCACCCAGTCTACTACTTTGGTATTAAATACTAGATAAAAATGCGAGATGGGTCTTATCCAAGGCCCAAAAGCCAGAAAGAGGTAAAGTAATGTGTCTTATTCATGACTACAATGGAATTTTCCTGATAAGCACAGACATTTGGTGCATTTCATGAATTTCCTTTGAAGCCGGTAAAATACTTTTAGGTCCTAATACATCAGGTTCATTACAAAGTGAGAGTCAAGAGACATATGCATCAAGTATCAAAGAGATAGTTTGTACATATAACTTGAGAAGCAACATCTGTAGACCTTGGTACCCCCCTCAGGTTTTATATATCTTTATACACATCTTTTCTGCCTTGCTTCATATATTTCATAATATAATTCATATACTTAATTTCTGTAACCAACACAGAGACCATATGAAGACAATATAAACAGTTCCTTGCATCTGCTTATCAATAACATCATTCACTGCTTGTTCTCCTGGTCATGTACTTATGTGGTACTAATTTTCATATATAATCTAACATTCAAAAGAAAGAGAAAAAATGTATGTTGTGCTTTGCTTGTGAATCAAGTGATCTGTGTTAGAGTTTCACAATCATCAAACTCTTTGACATGGGCAAACTTGCAAAATTCTCAAGAGGGTCAGCTGTGAGGATGTGATATCTTGATAGTTTCATATAGTACAGTATCAAGTGTGTTTTCAGAAAAAAATATATATCTGATTATATTAAAATGTCATCTAAAAAGTTTAGTGAAGGAATAATCATATAATTACTGGTATAAAAGTTACCAAACTGAAGACAAAGAAAAACAGGCCCTAGAATGAAACAGATATAAAGCACAAGGCCTAACAATTCACAGTTTCACTATTAATATTTCTTTCACTACTGATACATGCACAAAAGAATAGAAAATCATAAAGATGGCATAAACTGAGTTCATGTTGAGGACTGTATTTTTCAGTAGAATTAGCCAGAATACTAATTGGAATATGTGATGATATTTACTGAGAAGTTACTATGTTGGCAGTTACATAAACTATAAAATTATAAGGCAGTTTACATAAACACTGTCTCAATCTTAACAAAATTCAAAGAAATAGACATACTATTGTTATTATTATAAAATAACAGAATTAGAAGACTTTTAATAATTTGCTTTGTGCCCACTTCTAGTTTATAAAAGACTTTGTATAACCCCTTTCTACTCTGCATACTGTTTTCTACTGTATGCAGTTAAGTTATGGCTATAACTTCTCATTCTCATATGGATTTGGAGAAAGGCCAGATGCAACTTCGAACACAGGAGGTAAACTGAAGTATGGTTTGTATGTCTAGAGCAACCATTCTGAATGGCTACATGGACAAAAGTAATATTTATCTTAAGCCATAATAACAAGGCTTTGTCTAATGTTTCAGTACTGAATACTGAATAAACAAATGTACAATAGGCTTCAACACCTCTACACCCCAGAGTCAAGGTTCACAAGAACCAACTCCCTGTCTGTGGATAAGAACACTGACCAGAGTATGGTGAACATGCACAAGCTTAAACAATGGTGACAGATACTCTCCATCCCAGTCTAGTGCTCTTTCTACTCCATTTCTTGTTGGCTTCTCTCACCATGTATTTCATTTAAAAATAATAAATAAAGTATGGAAACAAAATAGTTTCAATGGTAACAAAGCTGGTAATTATTTTGGTCTGTCTCAGAAAGCCCTTATTAGGTAGTAAAAATAGTAAAGAATCCCACTAGTAAAAGCTGCATCTAAAATGAGTAGGGGGAAAATTAACAGATCAAATATAAAAGTTATAAAAGGATATAAAATAGCAATTCTTCTATTTCTGCTCAACTATGGCATTCAAGCTTCAAGAGACTTGCACTATGACTGCTATCCAGACAGATCAAAGTGGTTAGTGTAGGATTCTATCATCTCTCACCTCACTTAGAATCCTATGTAACACAGCTGAAAGTTTTAGTTAAAAGATGCAATAAAAATAAATAAATAAATAAACAAACAAACAAACAAACGTGGCACTAACTGCTTAATGAATGAAAAGGGGATCTTAAAAGCAATTAAGGCCCCAGTTACAAAGGATTGTTAATGTAAATGATTATATTCTTGCTTTTTAAAAGAGCTCAGGGCCCAAGAAAGATGGCCTAGTATACACTGCTTTTGTAGAGAACAAGAACCACATATATATGCACAAATATATATTATTAAGAGCAGCTTTAAAGGGGTTGGAGAAATCGCTCAGTGGTTAAGAGCACTCACTGGCTGCTCTTCCAAAGGACCCAGGTTTGTTTCCCAAGACTCAAATAGTGGCTCACAGCCATCTGTAACTTCAGCTGAGGAAATCTGATGCCCTCCTCTGAACTCCAAGGGTACCAGGCATACATGTGGTACTTAGACATGCATGCAGGCAAAATACCCACTTATAAGGTGAAATTAGACCCCCCCCAAAAGAAAAAAGCCCTTTTAAAAAAGTATGTTCTCATGTCCTTTTTTCCTTTTTTTTTTTTGTTTGAAATAAAGTTGATTAATTAAATGAAAAATAAATGAGGGACTCACATTCTACTACTGAGCTGTGGCCCCAGCAACTTTTCCTTTTATTTTGAGACAGGTCTTGCTAAGTTGCCCAGGCGCTCTTGAATTCAATCTATAATCCAGGTAGAGCTTGACTTGTAATTCTCTTTCTTTAAAATTTTAAGTAGCTAAGTTTATATAGGCATGTGTCACAAGGTCTGGGCCTGGCATAAGATTCAATTTCTGTCTTCTTTGGGAATGGATGCAGAAACCACCCAAAAGTGTTTTTGTCAAGCCACAGGTCTCAATTTGGTATTTTCAAAGTGTAAACTCACCAGAACATGCAGCCTATAACTTAATTCCTTATGGCATCCTCCATAAATTGATAAGAGTGCTAGATCAAGCATTTCTCTGTGACTGCCACTCAGCTATCCCATCTGCTCTATTATGTGTATTAAGATGTCTTTTTTTTTTTTTTTTTTGAGACAGGAGATAGCAGCAGGACAGAAAGGAAGAGCTCGAAAGGAAAACTAGCAACAGTATTTATCAAAAGTGGTTGCTACTTCATCTGTGCCCTAAATCTCCATAAGTCAGTTAGCAGGAAATGGAAGCCGAAATGCTGGAAGCATAGGTATGTGCTCCAGTTAAAGAAGAGTAAAAAAGATGAACAGATTTTAAAAATTATGATAGACACTTAGGTTACAAAGTATCATCACTAAATTAAGCTTGTGGCTATACTTAGAAAACAAAATAGCCATCCTTGCTTGCCCATGAAATAAAAATGATATCAAACTAAAAACCAAAATCATGAAATTCTGTTACCATACAAACATTGCTTTTAACCTCCAACAAACTGAGAAAGCTACAAGTTAAATGCTGTCAGCTTTTTTTTTTCATAAGCATGAATTTTAACTAATCAGATAACAGATTCCAAGCTGCAAGAAGAAGATACATCTGCTGGAAATAAATATAACACAAAACACCCAAGGCTGTGTGATGACATTCTAAATTGCTACGAGGCAAAATGGTCTTCATTCACCAGTTTGAGAGGCTCAAACTGTGAGCCACTCACAGGATAGGTTTACAGATCAGTCACATAGAAGGAACACATCACAAGAGCACAATCAAACACAAAAAAGCAGCATCCATTTAGTTTGGAGTTTTGTTGATTTCACATGCATGAGATGGAAGCAGCTCACCTAATAGTAAGCAGCTTTCTAAAAGAATTGGGCTTCCTAGTATCTTTAGCATACACTGAGCCTAGACCATATAAGGTTCATCGGAGATGAGTTTAAACTGAGCAGAAAAAACGAGGACAGACTCTAGAGTTAAACAATCAGTGACACCCTTCTGGGCAATGCTGAGCCAGTTACTTTAACTCATTGTACCCAACTCTCCTCATTTGCAATATGAACATCATAAAGGGAAATCTCCAACATTAACTCATGTGGTTTTGCCTAATGGAGTACAGTCACACTCAAAATTATTTTTAATGGACTAGGGATCGAGGTCTAGAAATTGCTTTTAAGAATATTTTTGTTACAATAGTATTTGTTATATTTTATTTGCCTATCTCCCAAAATAAACATGACAACCATTAAAAAACTCGAGATTTAAGGCCAGGTAACACTAGCTTTCTAAAAATTTCATTTGTTATGGGATCAATATGCCAGACAATTCTCCTTGGTATTTATTTTGACTGTTTCAGGAATATATCCTCCAGGTTCTCAAATGCTCAAGTTTTCTATCAGCTGTGCCCTCTTGACTGGCTACTGACATTTAAAGCATGCTTTCACACATCTTGCAAGGTTTTAAGACTATCTAAATTGATTGGAATTACATTTTTTAAATATTAAAGTATTATTATTACATTATTTTGTTTGTGGGTATGCATGCATGTGGTGGTTAGAGACAACCTGCAGGAGTCAGTTCTTTTCCTTCCATCATGTAGGTCCTGGGAATTGAACTCAGGATGTCAAGTTTGGTAGCTGATGAGTTACCCTGAGAGCCAGTCTGCCAGCATTTTTAAACTGAGTCCCTGGGCTGAATGTTTTCTCCACCCTATGTACTTTCCTTTGCATTTTGATTCATTTTCAAAACTCTAAGGTTATATAAGGTTTCCACTTAATCCAGTCCTTCCTTTTAGTGTTTTCTCAACTAGCAAAGATATCTTTTTACATAAAACGAATACCAAAGAAACATAATGGATGCTTACTTTTGATGACTGTAGAAATATGAATCTCTCGACAGAATTTCAAACCTGAGCTAAGCATATAAACTAGCATGCCACGTAAGTAGAGAGCAGAGCAATTACCAAGCACAAAGATGTTTATTGGGTCTTTGGTGGATCCACTTTTCTAAAATAAGTGGCTGATAAGAATGGCTGACCCAAATATGATCTGATGATTCCCAGAGCCTGTCTTACACAGATCTAAGAAAATAATTTTCCACTTCCAGATGAGGCAATTCTCTAGAAAACAGATCTTTGCCAGATCTTTTGCCTGGCCCATGTAGGAAGCTAAAACCCTCACAATTCAGAAGCCTCTGGGTGCTTGACCTCAGTGGAAAATGTAGTTATGTCACCTGCTGTCCTAGTTCTCCTATCTGCCACAAAGGCAATCACCATCCTATACCCAACGTGTATTTTGTTTTCCAAGAGCTCAGGCAACTTTGGCACTCTGAGAAACATGGGAGTCAGCTAGACTCTGATGGTTATCCTGTATATGACAGAAGAAAGTCTCCCTCATTTTGTAGCTGTGGACAATAGCCATATAGCACAAACTAATAACTGAAGGGAACACATGTCAAAATAAACCAACAACATATCCACCTCCCTCAGACTCACCAAACTCCCTGCCTGAACCCACATGCTCCTTTTTTCTCACCAACTTGCAAGAGAAAAGGTGAAGCCAGTTGCTGCTGAGGTTACCTAATATTCTACGAAGGGATGATTCAGAATCCAGATAAGGCCTTTAGTCTCCCCTACTGGACCCAGGTCTGCTGCCCCCAGCACCCTAAATGCAGCAAAAGCCATTCCCCTGCACATGCATCACATCAAAGCTGATTTTTAATGCCTCAGGAGTTTCCTGTTAACTCAGCCCAAAGAAAAGGAGCTGCAAATCAATCGCTATTATAGTGCAGGGATGTGTATTCTTTCCCCTAACAGCCAACCTTGTTGACAGGGATTACGTGTATGAGTAGTAAAATAATGAGAAGAGGCAAGAGTCTCCTCTGCTCAACAAGCTCTGCTGGGTATGCTCCCTCCCCACACAATTAGGGGAGGCGGCACTGGGAAGCTTTACAGCACCACAGGGACAACCAGTCCATTTTACAGATAATCTGACATGAAAATAAAAGAGGCCCTCTGCAAAACACAAGGTAAACCACAGTCCTCAGCTGCTCACTCTGCACTTGAACAAGTAGCTGTTGGCCTCTCCTAGCAGAAGAAGCACACAGTGCTGGAACAGAAGGCAAAGCCTTTTAAATCAAGTTTTAAAATATTTAAAATAATAAGAAGCTACAAGGTTCTATCAGTTTTGTTCCTGATTTCATGTATTTTGAGTGGCAAGTGGTCTTGCTCTAAAAGGCATCAAAATCATGATTTCACCAGAGGCTGAATGACCCTGGAACACAAAATCCTCTTGGGAAATTAAATATGGACTCAGATAGCTACACTTAATTCTATACCACTTGCATTTGTAAGATCCGTTTCATAGATTCGTTGTAGCAAAATTTAATTCCAAAATAATTGCCCCACAGCCTACCCCATTCCTAGTTTGCTTCTTTCTGCTGTTAGTCTGCCTGTGGAATATTAGTTAATTTAAATATTCCAAAAGAGTTAAGAAAACTCTTTTTTTAAACTATTCATATAGTATACTGATTTTTTTTAAAAAGGAGTAGCAATGAGCATGTGCTAAATGCAGACACTTTGCTACTTGGTTGTTATATCAAACATCCTTACATTGCCTTCCTCACAAAGGCTGGCTACAGATCACAGTGTCACAAGCACAGAAGTGGACAGGCCCTAACATGTCAACCAACTTCCCAACCTTAACGGAACCAGGTTCAAATAATGTGCACCCGAGTCACCCTTTACAAGGATGTTATTTTAGTTTTAAGAGCATAGCAAGTATGAATACTTGCTTAAATATTGTGATAAGAGGAGGACAGCATCAGGGAGAATGGGAGGAAAACAAATGAGACTACAGAGGCTGTAAAGTCTCTGAAAATATGCTTATCCTAGCAGTCCTGGTCACTGCCTTTGGGCATATTGTCCCACTCTATTTGTCTTTGCCTAAGTAAATTTCCCTTGAACTCATTCTTTCACTTATTGTCTTTTACTGTATTTTTGGTTAAGGTTTCTTACAATTTTGGAGACCAGATGAGACAAGTATGCAATGTTTCAAATCCTCCTACCGTACCGTTTTTAAAAAAGCTTGTTAAAGATGATAAAATTTTTTGTCTTGCTATTTTTTCTTCAAGTTTTCTTAATTTTCCCACCTCCTTCCTTCAATGCTCAACTTTGGGAGGAATGTCAACTCCCTAATCTCAACAGACAGTATTTCTACTCAGTACAGAACTTTAAGATCTAGATTCTTGTATTTGTCATTACTGGAAGAAGTAATATCAATCCCCTTAAGACCCAAAACCCTGGAAGCAACATTTTGGAGATTATTTTTTATTTTATTTATTTATTTATTTATTTATTTATTTATTTATTTATTTATTGGTAAACTGGCATAATAATGTTATACATATATTTGGAATCAAGTTCCTGACCCTCACCTGACTACTCATCCCCAGGACTGCAGAAAGTGCAAACATGAAAATAACCTTGAAATGTCCAGTCAGCCAATACTTTATAATTACTGTTATTTCTGAAGATTTGATCCCATGAAGTAGGTTAGACAAAGCCTAATTACAAAAGAAATAAGCTACATTTCTCTTTGCTTATAGAGGGCTGGGAATCTAATACCCAAGTCAGGAAAACAGAACACAGAACAGGGGTCCCATGCTCCTCCCTGCTCTAGAACTGACTAAAGTAGTACCAACAAATGGTCTGATGGGACTAGAGCACCCTGGCCCAAAACATACCAAACACAAATTATAGCCTTTTTTTTTTCACTAAAACATAATTTAGTCAATCTAACAAGCATCATGTCACAGAAGTGTATTGTTCTAAAGGGCATTTTAATTCCATGAATGTAGCTGCCATTTGTTTCATAAACATGCTTTTGGCTTCATTAGTTATTCCAAATGAGGGAAGAAGATTCTATGAGTTTCCATTCACTGCACTGTGGTTAAGTTCTGCTGGTCAATGCTTTTAGACAACCTTCACAAATTTGTGAGTAAACCTGTCAGCAGGTTCCTTCTCAGAAGATGACCCACCTCCACTGACCATCTGTGTCCTGAAAGCAAACTCACTGGCTTGTCAGTCAATACTGGGAGTGAACTTCACTTAGAGAAATGTGTATACTACCATTCATAGGCCAAAATGACTATATTTAGGCTTCTGATCAGGTCCTTCCTAATTCCCCATCATGATGTCATACCTGTTATTATCCAATCCAAAATATCTTCGTTATTAAAAAAATAATAAATGTTTTTAATTGTTCAAGGAGTCCAGAAACTATTTCTGCTGTATCATTCCTGGTCAGCATCATACCTGATAGGCATGGTGAAATATGATGTGACTTTTTTAGGGCTATGGTATTATTGTTGGCCTCTTTGCTTCTCTGGCCTTTACAAAAAATGGATGTGAACACACATGCAAACACACACACACACACACACACACACACACACACACACACCCCTTACTTCTGTTTCTCTTCTGTTTCACACACACCCACCCCTTACTTCTATTTCTCTTCTGTTTCACACACACACACCTTACTTCTGTTTCTCTTCTAGATAGGTTCTACCACCCTTATTAAGTCAGGATGAAAACCATAGCTCCTGCCAAGCCCTACTGGCATCTCACCACTTTATTTGTTCCCATTTGTATCTAATGCTTTTGTCAACAGTTCAACAAAAGTCAAAGCAAACAACCCACTGCAAACACCAGGGTAACAGCAACAAGCAAGAATCCTTCACAATTATCCAGCCCAGCTGCTCAGAGATCAACAGGGGCTGCTTTCATTTACAACAATGTCAACAAAAGGCTGAAACCCAATAACTAGATGGGTCAATACCGCCACTGTAAACCCTCTGGAGGAGGAAATGCTGTTCACCTTCTTTGCTGCTTCGGCAAACATGTAGAATAATTCAGTCAGATGGACAAGTGCTTGTCTAATCATTTGCTATGTGAATAATTCAACAACTTCCCACGTAAACTACTAAACAAGGCTCTTCAAATATTCCTGTGGCACTTCTAGTTAGCCAACCAAAGCAGAGTACAAAGGAAGGAAAGGCAGGTGAAACAAAAATCATGAACCCAGTTAGTTCTGAGTAGTAATCTCTGTTCTAAGAAGCCCAGGGCTTCATAACTAAATCCTTTTAGGTCCAACTTTTGCCTGGCATTCTCACCACTGCCTGAGCTTTACTATGGAGTAGGGGGTGTGTGTTCATGAGTGCATATGTGCATGTGCATGTGTGTGTGTGTGTGTGTGTGTGTGTGTGCGCGCGTGCGTGCGTGCGTGCGTGCGTGCGTGTGTGACTGCAGAGCCCCAGGGAGCTTCACTCAACAGCCTCCCCATTGCAAGCACTTCTACTGTGTTTGAAAAGAGTATTTTTAAAGTATAGTCTGCAAATAAGCTATAAATGTAGTTTAAAAAGTACTGGTTTCTAAAAGTATCTTAGAATTCCCCAGCCATGTTTCCATAAAAATGATGTTTACTCAGCAAAACAATATTTCAAGATGCAAAAATTCTTAGACCCCCCCCCCCGTTTTTCCCCCTGAAGGATATGGTTTGTGAAATACAACAGAAACTAAAGAAGCTGGCGAGGGGCCCCTGACTTGAATCAGGGCCCTCTGTCAACTAAACACCTTCTGCTAGGACCAAGAAAATACCGTCTCCCCAAGCCTTTGTACACAAAGACTGTACCCTATACACTATGAACCTGGGTATCACTTTCAGGATTGACCCAGTCCCCTTCTTGAGGCCTTCCAAACAGCTGGTTTGAGAGCACCTAGATCTAAAGGCAGTATCAAGGGTATAAATAAAGCTATGAAGAACTCAGGTTTCTCTAAGAAACTATAGGAGAGCCCATCAGGTTCCAACAGTGACAATTCCAAAGGGTTGATAACGCCTTGTGATCTACATCATTACAATAGTATACTTGATAATGAGATATATAATTCTAATATAATTAGAAATGTTGCATTAGACTTCTATTGAGATTTTTACCCTGACCCACAAAAGTGAGCAGACCCAACATGCTAATGTTGGGAGTTATCAGAAGCCCCATCTTAAAACACTGAACTACTATTTCATAAAACTTTGCACCCATTGCTATATTATATATAGCTTAGTGGTGGAGCACTTGCCTAACATATGCATGGCCCTACATTCAATACCCAGAACTGGAATATCAATCAATCAGTTAAAAATAAAGATCAAGAAATAATGTTGTTTGTCAAGCTAGTACAAACAACAGAGATAGGATGTTTGAATGCTAACCAATTCTCTTCTACAGTGGTGTTCTTTTTCCAGTCCTTAAACCTACAGAGCACTTTACACTCTTTAGATACTTTGTCAAACCTAAATGAAGAAAGCAGTGGAGATTAATTTCCTGTTGTCACTATACTGATACCTTGTTCACAACTGACAGGCTCTAGGTCCACTGAATACTTTGTATTTTACTACTTACCACGAGGGACTACAAATCCTCTAGAGTTCTTGGCATAAAGAATTGTTGCTTAAAGAAACAACAGTCCAGGATACAAAAGCCAATATTTTGAGATTTCTACTTTCTTCTAATGGTATCTCATGGTTCCTGTAAGTCTTCTACTTTTCAGGCTAGTTTCATGGTATTAACTAAAGCTGCTCACTACAGAGAAAGAGAAAAGATGCTCTCTGAATGGTAGATGAAGTAGAAGAAGCTACAATAATTAGAGAAATCACCTGAAAGTAAGCATGAATAAATATTGGTAAACCAGGCAATAATGTCTTTTTAAAGTCTCCATATTCCCTTGTTTTGCTAATTTCTACAAAGAGCTTTCAGAATTTGAGTGGAAAGCACACATCAAGTCAGGGCCATTTCCATCACTGTAAGCCTTTGCCCTAGTGCTAGTGGATTCTTGCCTTCAGACCCACTTCTCCCATCATCAGAAACTAGTTTTATATGCACGTTTTAACGTTTACCTATGAATAGCAACAGATTTCAAAGGTCAGCCATTGGTAAAGTAACTTTTGGTCAGTTCTCTACCAAAAATAAGAACCTATAAAGGAAAATATTTGAGCTGAAAGAATTAATTCTCTCTCTAATGAAATGCCCTTCAAATTAAAATGCTAAGCAAATCAAATGGGTTGTGAAGATTCTTGTCTTCATGTATTTACTAAATGTTTTACTTTAAAAAAAAAAAAAAAAGCTACCTCCACCATGATAGTATTTCACGACATAGTATTCTTTCATTTCTCCCCAGAAGAGACCCATAGGAAAGGCTCCAGGGAGAAAGAAAAAGGGCAAAGGTAGCAAAGAAAGAGTGAAAGGGACTGACAGTGACAAGAATAATTTACAAGTGAACATCTGGGCCCCAATGTCAGCAAAATGGGTGGCAGTTTGTAAAGGACAGAGACTGAAGAAGTCAATCCTGAAGTTTGATGGAGAATCTAAACAAAAGCACTGCTTCTCCTGCTTATATATGTAGTCACAGTTTGTTCTTCCAAGAGCAAAAATGTCACTAGCCTATTTTGAAATTCTTCATACTAGGTGACTACCAAATTTTATTATCAAATCAAATTCCAGCCTACCCATTCAATTCAGAAGGCTCATTCAGACACTAACAGTCCAATATAGGGCAAGGGCTAAGAAGAAGACATGCATACCTCAGAGTTTGTAAGTCACGCTAACTATGGTATAAATACAAGTGATTATTTCAATTTTGTCTACAGATTATTTTTTCAGAGCAGCCCAATAAACTCAATGATGTCCATAATTACTAGCAAAAATTTTATTCATTTCCCCATGCCACAAGAAAGTAAGCTAATAACATCCTACTGAGAGTGCTGTCAGACTAAATCCTCTACTCCTGCATGCACTACCGGGATAAATCTCCCCTTACTTTTCATTCCACCACCCACTCAGGGCAAGGCCCTGGGGACAGCTCCAGATTACCCTTCACACTCAGTGTCACAGGCCCAAGCCCAAGTGGCTCAATCAGTGCCAAGAAAAGAACAAACCAAGAAAGATTAATTCGCAGATGTTCATGCATTTCACATACACTGTGCCCCATGGTCGGTTGCTAGGGCAACAGGAGACCACCAGTGCGAGCTTTATTGGCTTTATGAAGTGCATCTCCAGGACTATAGTCCAAGAAATGCTGCATAATAATAGCGTGGCTTCTCTGAAGCCTTGTTTTGTGTTTATCCATGGTTAACCTTACACGTATTATAAAGAGTACCCTTCCCTATAACCTCTAACACTGCCCCTCCCACCACCAAAAAATTTTTACACAGAATCATTTAAATGCATCTTCACAGTTCCACTTTGGGAAGACCTCCTTCAAACTGATCATCAGATCTCATGACCAAAAAAAAACCTAAATGAATAAAATCCTATACCAATTTGGAGATCACCATATTTGTGCAGAACACTGACCACCAAAGCTAACACACACATACCCTTTGCCCATCTTCTGATCTGCCTTTTTACCTACCTTCCTGCCTGGCTTCCCACCTCCCTATTTCTCCTCTCTGCTAAGGCCTCAGGCCTACTTAGGCAAGTATTCTCCACCACTAAGCTCCAGCTCCAGCCTAGCCCTCCTTTTACCTTTATTTTGTGACAGTGTAAGTTACTCGGGTTGCTCTTAAATGGGTGAACCTCCTAAGTTTCCTCAGTAAACAGAATTACTAGTAACTACCAGGCCCAGCATGGCCCTTGTTTTCTACACATCCAGAGAGACCCTGCCTTTAAATATCAGTAATCCGCCTCAGCCAGATGAAACAGCAGAAGCAATAACCCTCCTCAGGCTAGTCTCTTCACTGTCATCAAGGTAGCTTCCTGTAATGATTCGTGCTCTGTGTCTCCCTGGCCACTGGGCACTTCAGGTGCAACTAAGAAACTGGGTTTTATATTTTTATTTCATTTTAACTGATTTAATTTAAAGAAGCTTCAAGTGACTAGAATATTGGACAGTGTAGCTTCAGAGGTTTACCTAGATCCTCTCTATTCATAATTCAAATTTCTCCTTAATTTATGAAAATACAACTTCAAGTATATGCACATAAGGACACTCTTTATGTTCATGGCTGCTGCTCACAATGCTGGTTCTAAACAGCCCCAAACACTGAGGCCATCCAATTAGCCTGGCTCTTTGTAAAACAGGCCCAGGGAGAAAGCTGTACTTCCCTTCAGGTCTCCACTCTTCCACCCAGATTAGGAGGTTAAAATCACAATGTCACAACTCTCAGGGCAGTAGCACAGATCAAGTGTTAATCTAAAGGGAAGTGGTGGGTGAAGGGGAGAATATGGGCTGGCAAGGCCAGGGAAGATTTGTAATGAAGAGGAGAAAAATAAAGCCAGTGAATAGATCAATAGAAGCAACAGCTTACGTTTAGATTCACAGGAGAAAAAACACAAGGAGACAATCATTTCCTGGGAAAAGCTCAAGCCTAATGAGAATTTACTCTGTTCCTTTATGTGACAACCAGCCCTTTTGTGGCACAGGCTTCCTGACTGACAGGAACCCAGGGCCCCTTAATAGGATTTCCATATTATTTCCAACACCTGCCCAGAAGTTATTTGTTTACATTGAAGGAGGCAAGATTCTCAAATCAGACATCTGCTTCTAGTTCAGGCATATCTTAGGAAACCATCTAGAAAGCAGCTTTGTTACCATGGTGACATTTTTATTTTCCTTCCTTAGTTGGCTCAAAACATTAGCATTTCCAATTTCATTTTGTTTTTCAAAGGGCCAAATGTCACTCAAGAAAACAGAAGTTTTTTTTTTTAAGCTAAAAAGAATTTTCACAAATTTCCAGAATAATTAAAATTACCCGAAGAAGGACTAAATACAAAGTGAGGTGTTACTAAAGTGCCAATGGCACTTTTCTAAGGGTGACATCATTTACTCCTCCCCCAACCAGCTCTTCTTCCCCTCAAGTCTGGACTATCAGAAGCTCAAAAAACTGCCAATTTAAAGAAGAAAATTCAAGAATTCTCAGGGAAGTGATGCAATTATAGAATGTGTCTACTTCCAGGTGAAAGAATTCTATCCACATACTGAAAGTCTCACTGACAAGAATACTTAAGAATTTCTACTACATCCATCTCAGTACTTGGAGTTCAGTAAGCAGAGGTAAGGAACATGTAACCTTTTCAAGAGCATTTGTTGACTGTACAGGGGGTGTAATATTTAAACTTCGAGGAAGGAAAGGAAGACAGGTAGCTCCGGTCTCTAGCAACATAAACGTAGGCACACCACCAACCTCAGAGTGGTAGTGACACCAATGAAAGCTAACATTCAAACAGACATTGCTTAAGTCAGAAGCACTGGTGACTAAGTGGGTTTTTAGGTACTATACCTTATTAAATTCAGAAGTAGGAAACACATGGGTTAATTTTGAAGCATGAATCACCTGGCAAACTTAAACCAATGTGAAGGACGGTCTTTAATATTTGGAGTATTAAATACTTGTAAAACTTAGTTTGGGGGCTGGAGAGATGGCTGAGAGATTAAGAGCACCGGCTGTTCTTCCAGAGGTCCTGAGTTCAATTCCCAGCAACCACATGGTGGCTCACAATCATCCATGAGATCTGTGGCCCTCTTCTGGTATGCAGATATACATGGAAGCAGAATGTTGTACACATAATAAATGAAATTTTTTGAAAAAAAAAAAAAAAAACGAAAAACTTAGTTTGACTTCCAGTATCTGACTAAGCAGTATCAATTCTGAGATGATTTTATTTCTATGAACAGCAAGCTTATTTAAAGGAATCAAAACTTGTTGACAAGTACCACTTAGCCCTCAACAACTTCTGGTCACTTCTTCATGAGGCTACTAATTCTCGTCTGCTTTATCCCAGGCCATTACATGAGTATCAGCTATGATTGACTCTTCATGTCCAAAGTTATGAATGCTTATGCTTGTTAGCGGTGGCTCCATATGTAGAAAATTGCCTAAGCCAGAAGATAGTTGAATTATTTCATACCACACCATACACCAAAATATGCAAGATTATGCAGAAGTAAATACTGCAGAAAATCAATAGAGAGGCAAGCACTAAGTTTCCTTCTGGGTGATTTTTTTGTTCCCTCCATCCCAAAATGGATGAGTATTTTAAAAACACACACACACACAAAGTGGCAAACAATCCCCAGGAATAATTCTTTTGAAAAAATTATGTATACTTCGAGAAACAGATGCTTCTGAAATTCAGTGCTAAGTATAACACTTCAATCTTGGGCTCCCCTGAAATATTTTTAAATGTTAAATATAAATTTACTGTATAATATTTTTCAAGAGATGAAATGCATTCTAATTAAGAAAATTAGAGATAATAAGCATCAAGATGAAAATGTCTAGTAACTGTTGGTTTAAACAGGAAAAGAATTTAAACCACCTTTGCAAAATCAGCTAGGGAAGGCAGATCTGACAATCAGACTACCCTGTTAATTAATATTTGTTCTGCTTCAGCAATCGGTGGAAGCAAGTGCAGCAAAACAAGCGTGACTCCCCCGTCACATCATTAATCCACTCATGCTCACCACCTGAGGACCAGCTGTGCCCTAAAGACATTCATTCATCTGTTCCACAAACAAACAATTACAACACATTTTCTGAAATTAGGGCACCTGTTACATTTCACACAGCTTACATGCCTGGAGGCAGAGATCAATTAATACTGCACAAATTAGTGCATCATAAACCAATAGAACAAAAGTTCCTGATGGTTCTTTGATAAGGTAACTGTTAACAGTAAAATACATGATAAAAATGCCTATAAAGGAACTAAAAAGCAACAACAATGCTAAAATATTTCAAATTGTCATTATATGTTGGAAAATAGAAAGCATTACATTAAATCATCCATATACCAAGCACCCCCAAAAGAGTAACATTCCAATGGTTAAGATACCTAGAGTTACAGAGGAGATCCAGGAGGCTAAGTGATTGCCCACTGACTGACACACATCTTACCTACCACTGAAGAAGGGTCTCTCTAAGAACCTTGCTTAGGCTTCCTGTAAAGTAGCTCAAATTTTAGGTGTTTCCAAGTATTTCCTTGTGGTTTTAAATATAACAGGAAGACTCTTTTACTTATGATGAGAGAAGGACACAAGAATAACGTGTATTATTTGCATGTACATATTGATGTTGAACAAAGAAGTAAATTTGACACAAAACAAAATGAGTCGAAATTTGTGCTATTGGGGGGGGAATACAATACTAATCATCAATAAATATTATGAGTTCCATTTGTCTCTTACATATAGACAATGATGTGTTGGAAATGTAAACCTACTATCCAAATGAAGTAATGGTTAACATAGGTTCTTAAAGTATATTCTTAATATATGCTACCCACAATACTACAAAGTTTTCCCCCCACTATTTTTAGGGTATTGAGAAAAAGAATCTAATCTGGGAGGCAATGGGAAGGGAAAAAAAAAATCAAAGCTTGGTTTTAAAAGGGCATTATAAGTAAATTAGGTCCAGCTGGATTGATCACCATGTGAAGGCACTTGTCACTAAGCCTGATGCTCACCAGAATTTAATTCCTGGGAACCACATGGGAGAAAACAGACACCTAAAAATTAACCTCTGGTCTCCACACACATATCATGGAACCCATATGCACATGTACACACTACATCAACAAATGCAGCTAGCTGTGGTGGTGAACAACAGTAGGATAAGCTGATAGGAGGATCATGAGTTCAAGGTCAGCCTGGGCTAAACCTGTGGGCCTGAAGAGACTGATCAGCAGTTAAGAATGCTTACTATTCTTAGAGGGTCTGGGTTTGGTTCCCGGCACCCACATTAGGTGGTTCACAACTGCCTGTAAATCCAGTTTCAGAGGATCTGATGCCCTCTTCTGGCTGTTGTGGGCACCAGGTACAAAATGTGGTGCACACACATAAATTCAGTCAGTTACACGTATACATGAAATAAGCAATCTAAAAGAGAAAAAAATTATACAGTGTCATTAGGAAAAAATATAAAAGGGAAATTCTTTTAGATGAAGACAGGGCTAAAAGTTTACAGAACAAACGAGGAATAATGACTCCTATTTGGTTCACATTTCAAGAAAATAAGTTTTGTGAATATTCACAGAAGTTGGATTATTAGCTATGTAATAAAAATATTAAATAGGTACTTTTTAAGCAACGAAAACCTTTTTGGTTATGTTCATGGAGTAGAGATGGCTCAATTAAGAGCACTGACCAAGAGTTCCATTCCAGAGCCACACCAGGTGGTTCAAAACCATCTATAATCTAGCCTCAGGGAGTCTGATGCCTCTTCTGGCTTACAGGGGTCATGTGCATGCCCAACCCACAACACACAAATACTCATAAAAACAAAACAAATTTTTTTTAAAATCATTATTTAGACGATGTATACCTTTACCCCAATGAGGTAATGGGGGGAGTGCATGTTATCTATAATTTGCTTCAAGATACTTCAGTAAAGGAAAAGAACTACAAAAAAAAAAAAAAAAAAAAAAAGGCTAAATGCTATACCTTATGTACAGAGACATAGAAGTTTCATGGATAGGTTTCTTTGTGCTATTCTTTGTACTTTTGAGTATCTTTCTAATTTTTAACACAAAGGGATAAGATTAAATCACCTAAAGAGCCTTCCTTTGAGGATGGCACTGGTGACCTTGGGTAGGGCCTTCATAACATGATAAATAAAAGACCCAGAGACAGATATTGGGGTTCGAGCTTCAAGTTCAAGATTAGAAAAGCAAAGGAACCCACCACTAGCTCTTACCTCTAGCTCAGTCTGAAAGGGCTGATCGACAAGCTCTTCACTAAGCCTTAGACTGCTGCCTTTTCTCAGTGTGGCTGGAGAGAATCCTGAGACTATGCTCAACGTGGCTGGAGAATGAATGCCAGCTCTGAAACCTGTTCCTGCCTTAAATACCTCTTATGAATCCTTCGATGTGATCCCAAGTGCCGAGATCATCTTTGAGTGAGCTGTTTCTCTTTAGGACTGGATATATATCTTGTAGCTCAGTGTGGCCTTAAACTAACAGAGATCTATCTACCTCTTAATCCCAAATCCTGGGATTAAAGGTGTGTGCCACCACCTCCTAGCTCTATAGCTGCTGGGATTAAATGTGTATAACACCATTGTCTGACTTTTATAGTTTGTGGCTGACTTTGCTTTCTGAATCCTTAGGCAAGTTTTAATAAATCATAAATGATATATTACCACACCAAGTCTTTCCTCAGGTTTGCAATAGGATGAGCACAATTTTTGTAAACTAGCTAAATGTGCAAGACAGAGGTGTCTTTAAAGAGATCAAAGAAGTTAACTGGGGAGTCTGGGGATTCCACTACCAAGTTTTTTTTCTAGATCTGGGGAAACAACTTTGTGGACAGAGTGACTGAAGGGGAACCAGAGAGCCAAATCACATTTCCTATTCAAATAGCTTTCCTTGGATTACTGACTACTTACTACTAAGGGAAAACTGTCTTAACACAAGTCTACTGCTGTTTTGCTTATCTGGTTCTTTAGCTATTCTTTACAGTGTTTTATTGGTGTTTTCTATCCCTCCCTCTCAAATTTCATTTTCCATTTTTTTTATTTATGCCTTTAAGAAAAACAGTATGTCTTTCTAAAGTCGATAGTACTATAATGGCACTACCATGCTTACCACAAAAGCCTAATATCCCTATAGTAATATAAAGAACAAAACTACCTGAGGCACATGGTTACCCCTCTCCAGGCCATTTCCTCTAGTGCTTTCTCTCACACATAGGATATTGCAAAGGGCGGAACACATTTAAAACACATGCCTTTTAAACAGATAGTCCTTTGAGACAGGAAAAGTAGGTGTGCTTAAAGGGGGTGGGGATATGCTGGCTACAGATCTTAGAGCAGAACTTTGGCCATTAAATCTAAATGTGCAAAGTGAGTGGCAAATAGAAGTAATCACTCTACTCTAACCCACTCTCACCTGTAATACCCAGCTAATGAGGCTACAGTGCTCTCTTGCCCTAAATCACACTCTTCAGTATGAACATAAAACAACCTTATTCTAATTTTCCAGTGATAAACCTTTACTGCCAACAGTGACTAACTGGAAAGTAAACAGAAACATATGATGTTTTAGTCATCTGTGCAGAATAAGCACTAACATACAGATTAAACAGAATAAATAGGCATTGCTTTACAAACAACAAAGAGAAGATCACCATAAAAGCCTTTAAACAAAAGCAAAGAATTCTCACAGCATAAAATGCATAATGTGATATTTAGTGTGAAAAATATGCAAATCTTTAAAATTAAGTGCAACATCTGTACTTATTACTTTGTTAGAATACAGGCAAATACTGCATTCAGCATTTCAAATGTATGCAGAGGCTCTGGAGATAATGGACAATGTAAAACTGAGAATGTTCCATGAAGACATGCATTATTTGGTGGAATATTATTTTGACAAAATAACAAAAATAAAATCTTTACCACTTAGAAAAAAGTTTGCACTTCTGCTATATCGTACACATAAAAAATGTCAAATCCTTCAGGTCTGATAGAAGAGTGTCATCTTCAAGATAAATCACAAGGATTTTTTTACATAAATAAAATGGTGTTAATGAAAATATGCTCAATAGTAGCATATGGAAGAAATCATGGAGCTGATTAACATTTGGTAATTGTGTGTTTATGTGTTGCAGCTGACCTTGACTTTGATGCCTGTTTTCTTAGGATTATGTAGACACTGGATGTAGGGAATGGTAGAAAGAATTTCTCAGCCTTAGGTTCCTACCAACTTTAGGAGTTTGGTGGTTGTTGCTCTAAGCTATTGACCACATTTCAGTCAGATGAAAACTGGAGTGATTAAGACCTGAATGGCTTGGAGCAACTGGGATACCTCAGCAACTGGGAGGCTCTTGGCAACAAGGAGCAATCAATGTCCCCTGTGGTGGACATTCTAGAACCAATTATTTTTACTCCAAATCCCCCAGATTTTACTTATTCTTTTCCTATGGGTAAGACATATGGAAGGGAATGGGAAGAAATGAAATGGGACAGTGAGGTAAGGATTTAGTTTGGGGATCTTAGGAACTGTCTGCACTACTAGAGTAAGAGTACATTAATGGTGTGAATTTCTTACCATTTTCAGGCCTCACATGTGGAGCTTACTATTGGTCACACACAGTCAGCAGATAGCCAAGACAAATAAGGAAGGTAGCAGGTGCTATGGCCCCTTATTTCAACAGTACTACTGTACACAATGTTTTAGTTTTTCATCACCAAGTAAATTGATTCTAGGACTCCCTACAGTGCTTTCTCCTTTAGATCCATATTTACATTCTCTATCAGTGTTAAAAAACTTCAGATGGAAGTCTGCAAATAATAGGCTTAAGAATGAACTTGGCTACTGGAGCTACAGAAAGCTAGATCAATAAAGCCAACAGCATGTGATTTAGTGGGACAGAACTTTGGAGAGGAGAAAGGAAAAGGAGGGAAAGATCTAACAATTTAGTAAGTGATTTCTCTGCTTTACTTGGCTTCTCAAGGACAAGCACCTTAATTACTTGAATCTTTACAGTGAGTCTAAATGTTTCATAAGCTGTTCAGAAATCTGCCCTGTTTAGTAATAAGTAGCATCAAGAAAACATTTTTTAGGAGTCTCTCACAAGTAAACACATCCACAACTTTGTATAAATCAATATTTTGGTAAAATATCAAAATGTTACAATGAAGCTGTGTAATACTGCCCACATCTTCATTACACGCAACACTAATTGCTACCAGCAGATTCCGATTTTTTGCACATTACAGGCTTTTAGAGAAGCTATAAAAATTTTCAGGCACCATTAATTTAAACTTGTATTGAAATTTCCTTTTGACAGATGGCCAAAAATTACTTATTATTTAGAGTTCAAGAGCTGCCTGTTTGCACATTAGAAGAGAGAAGGGAAAATTCTAAATCCAAAAGGAAATTTATGTCACATTCATTACCTGTTAAATGTTAGGGAGAATTATTGTGCATGAATGAATTATTTCATACTGGCCCAACTAGCAGACAAGTGGATCACAGGCTGCTACAAACCACCCCAGTCATATAATCAGCCAAAAATCACAAAAATCCCCTCAACTAGGAACTCCTTACAAGAGGGTAAGGATGCTCAATGACCTGGCAACTACTTCTGTGAGCATCACAGGAAACATGTAAGAAAATTAGCAAACTATTTCACCTTGTAAACCTGCAGGACAATACCAGACCAGACACAGCACACTTCAGGTATGGACTAATAGCTGCCATTCATAATAAATCAGAGCAAAGCCATCAATTTATTTTCATGGTAAATAAAATAAAATAGCCTGGCTTCTGGCTATTATGATACTTCCAGGCTCACTCTGAATGATTACAGATGGCTTAAAAATATACCCTACTCTTTCCATAAGGGACTGTAAAATGTAACTGGCATAAAGTGTACAGTGGTGTATAAACATTTTCAGTGTTCTGTGAGTGGGGCTGGAGAGGAGTCTTTTGTTTTGCCCACTAACCTGTCTGAAGGTATATATTTATCATGAGTAGGCAGGGAATGTTTATGGTATAGCCTCAGACAGGCTTCCTTACAGCTCATATCAGCCAATCCTAACCACCTTATTTACTTATTACTTCTAAAGTACACGTGGAGAACATGTAATTACACTCTTAAGTTTTTTTTTAAATTTGGATACTGGTGTGAATAGTATACAACAAACTGCACAACTGCAAACACATAATTAAAATTTAATGTGTATATTTCTAATAGTTGGCAGTTGTTTGGGAATGTAGGCACCCTTTCAAATTCAAAGATTCTTAAATGGTAAAATGGATATACCCGATATTGAATTTACAGAACCTGAAAACAATTTTAATTTAAAAAAGAGTAAAATAGCATTCATAGTAAAAGCAAGGAACTGTGTCTGGAAATGACTGTAGTTTTGGATATAGTTCACAAAAACAAACAAACAAAAAACTTGGAGAGGGTCTAACTAATGCTGGGGTCACAACATTTAATTATTTAAAATTCAAAAAGACAAAGTGACAATATCCATACTCTGGGCTAGTATTTCAGAACTGGCTTACCTTGTAATGGGTAAGTAATATAGTGACATGTGCTACACAATTGGACATAACACGTGACATATTTCCACTCTGCCTGACCCAAAGTTGATGGAAGCACTTTAAAAGTTTATTCATTTCCAACAGCTTATGTTTTATTTACAAACTATGAAATTCAAATGTCCTTAGCCTATCTCATTCTGATATCACATAAGACAAGTATACACAAACTAGGAGGCCCTAAATACTTGCTGTCCTTCTCTACAAATTGTATATAAAGACACACAGGGGCTGGAGAGATGGCTCAGAGGTTAAGAGTACTAGCTGCCCTTCCAGAGGTCCTAAGTTCAATTCCCAGCAACCACATGATGGCTGACAACCATCCGTAATGAGATCTGGTGCCCTCTTCTGGCCTGCAGGGATACATGCATACAGAACACTGTATACATAATTAATAAATATTAAAAAGAAAAAAAAGACACACAGAAGGCAGCTATAACAGATTAAAATCTTCAGGAAATTAACTATACACATAAGATTACCATAATTTGGTAAATGCTATTCACACTACTCTCTAAATCTCAAAGAATCCATTTCTAGATATATTCTCATCACTTAGAATTTCTTAAAAATATTCTTGTGTCTGAATTTTGAGTCCTACCTTGATGGAGTCTCTGTCTGTAGGCAAAACAGCAGCAAGACAAGCAGACAGAATGGCAAGAAAAAAAAAAAAGTCCTAGTTAGTTTACATAAAATCATAGTTATCAAACCTGATCCTGCTAAATAATAAATTGAACAGATGTCAACTTTGCTGTAAAGTTAATTATTAATACTATTCTAACAAGATTCACAAAGAACTGGTTCACCTTTGACACGATTTCAACCGAACCAAAGTTAGCCATTCCATTCTTATTTATGTACCTTATTGACTTTTCCACTTAGAGTTTATAATCATGAGTCAACTCTGTATCATGGCATTAAGATAACTCTAAAACAAACATTACAGTATTTCTAGCATCAGAGAAGGTGAATTTATGCTTATATAATAAGGTTAATTTGCCCCTGATTGTAACTCTATTAATAAAATTGAAAGAGCAGTAGATAGGACCTTTTTTTTTTTATTACAAGCTGCACCCTTTCAAACAAATAAAGCATCCCTATGTTTAATAAATTATCATAAAGGAATGGTGGAAGAAAAATTTTTTAATATTTATGGTTAACTATTAAAAATTATCAGTAAGTGTAGTTGAATTTTTTGCCAGGACCACCAGCTCCCTAATAATGGCAGAACTTTAATGATTAATAATAAGTTCAGCAGATAGGTTAGGTTTGTTTCTACTAGCTCTTATAACATAAATTAAACCCCCATTTCTATTAATTTACTTTCTGTCTCCTGTCTTTATTACCTCATCTCCGTAATGCCCATCTTGATTGCTGTTTCCTGGCATCTCTGCCTTCTTTTTCCCTCATCCCTGATGCCCTGAAAATCCTGCCTAGCTACTGACCATTGAGCTCTTTATTAAACCAATCAGTATAGCCTTGGCAAAGATACATCTTCACAGTGTAAACAAATATTCTGCAACAAGTAAGCAGTGAACAAACATACAGGAATATTAAAATGCCTCTCACCTTCCTTAGAGGAGAAAAAGGTCAACCATGAGAGAATACAACTTAACCCCTAAGTGGTTATTGTTAGTATTTAGGCATTTTACTGTCCTGCCTTTGGAGTTCTAACAGGACTCACCTTCAGCTGCTCCCTTTTAAGAAGGCCCTGCCCACCTCCCATCTCTCTGCCTGCTCCCACCCCACCCCTACGCTTTCCTCTTTCTTGCTGCTCCCTCCACTTTTCACTTAAAAAATCCTCTCCACTTGAACTCTGTTGCATGGCATCTTTCTCCCTTGAGCTGCTTTTTAAAATTATGACAATTATTATTTGAAAGAAATTCAGTAATCTTATGCTTTTGAACAGGAATGAGCTAAAGAGGTATTTAAAACAAATTTTGGCAATGCAATTGCATCATTTCAATTAGACAACTGGAAGTTTTCTTACTATGCTTTGTAGGTCGATCTAATTTACAGATAATAATTGAATTGGTCAAATATCAAGTAACCCTTTAAAAATTTAAGTTCCTCCCAAACAATCTGGTCAAAGCTGACTATCAATGCTCATTTCATTTAAAACAGGATTTCATTACTGATTTAGACTTAGGAAGTAAAGAAGCAAAGGTGATGATCTGGAGAGCTAGAAATTTAGCATAGGTAAGGTTTGCATCCCTGGTTTGCATCCCCAGAAGAGCTTGGGTAGAAGAAGAAAGATCGAGGTGGCAAAATCTGGAAATAGTTCTTTGCCTTTTGGGCAACACTAGGGTATGATATTTCTATTAATTAATCTGCCTTCTGTTAGAAATCCTTTTTTTTTTTTTTTTTTTTTTTTGTTTTGTTTTTTTTCGAGACAGGATTTCTCTGTGTAGCTTTGGAGCCTATCCTGGCACTCACTCTGGAGACCAGGCTGGCCTCGAACTCACAGAGATCCACCTGCCTCTGCCACCCGAGTGCTGGGATTAAAGGCGTGTGCCACCAACACCCCCTGTCCATTTTTAAGACACTGAAAAAAAAAATCAGAGACAGAATCAATAGTGGCATCTGAATTCTAGATAATGCCACACTGATATCCACATAATCACTTACCTCTTTGGTGATCATTATCATGGTGCTTTTTCTCATCCTTAATTGGGAGGTGAGATTGACCTCCTAGTGCACTGGAGAGGGCCAGAAGTCCTGCACTGCTACCAATGGGTGGAATGGCTGGGGGCTGAAGCCCTGAAGGGTGTGGTGTCAGAGGCACAGGCAGACCGTGTCCATGTGATAAATGCTGAGCTTGGAGTTGTTGCTGCTGTGAAAAATTAGACATAGATATTGAATTTGTCCCTTTTGTACCCCACAAGAAAAACAGGAGGTACAAATAGATAATATTGCTCTGAAGGAGTTACCCTCATCATGCATGGTTTTTACAATCAGGTGAAAGGGAGGGGAAGGAGGCGATATCTAATTGATGTGATACTTCTAAAATCTTAAAAAAAAAAAAAAAAAAGTAGGGTAAACAACCTAAGTTTTTAAAATGGTAAAACTGGCTAAGTAACTTTTAAAAGATAAATGTTCTTTAACAAAATCTCTATTATTTTGTTCTAGAACAAAGGTCTAGCTATCATGTATTTCTAGTCAAAATGTATATGTGAATAACTGTTAAAGCAGTCATGCTGAACAGGAAAAGCTGAAAAATCGAGAAAATTAGTGCTAAACAGTTGTCCCAGAACCACAGCACAGCATGCAGGGAGAGTTAATTTGAAAGAGAAAACCTGAATTAACAACCCAGAAAGGAAAGCTGGTTGCAGCCACAGTTTTTTAAGCCCTTTGAGTGTCCTCAGTGGCACTTGAGCAAATTACTAAAGAAAATCCAATGTAGCAAGGCTTGGGTTCTCCTGTAGGCTTGCTCAATAATGCTGAAATAATTGGGCACTCTGTGCACGTTTAGTGATGCTCGAATGAAAAGCTACAGGCCTGCCCTTGTACTCTTCTCTAGCAGCTGACTTTGTGTTGTGACAGGTTTATTTGAGTGGGACTGTGATGCATGCACCAGTAACTACGCTGACAAGAGTTTAAAGTCATTTTTACCAGCACAGTGGCAACACATAGAGAAAGCCCTTAAGAGGTTGGGATGGTAGTGCTTGACCTCAGCAGAGACTGAATCAAGCCTGTCTACAGGAGCTACTATGGGCAGGTTTGCTGCCTCTGCTGAATTCGAAAGGGGAGGAGAAGACTACAGAGGATGTTGAGTTAAATACACCACGCAACAGCAAGCTCTTCAACCCAGCTAACAAAATTCTATCAGAACAATCGCTGGGCAATCCTGAGACTAACATATGTAGTTACTAAATGTTAATTACTGATTTAAATAAGCCATTTTTAGGTAAAATCTGTAATAGCCAGTCCTTGTATAATTTTCTTCTTAGCAAAATTTGACAAAATAGTGTTCAAGAATGAAATTATTCTTTTTTTTTTTTTTTTGAGACAGGGTTTCTCTGTGACTTTGGAGGCTGTCCTGGAACTAGCTTTGGTAGACAGGGTAGTCTAGAACTCACAGAGATCTGCCTGCCTCTGCCTCCCTAGTGCTGGGACCAACAGCTGGCAAAATTATTCTTTAAGAAGGCTTTTTAAAGTATCTCAAAGAAAAATGTGATTTTTTTTTTTTTACTCTTTAAATTACTTTGTCTTTCTTCATCCTTTCCTATGTGCCTTCCTATATGAGACTATCAACTCTTTTCTCCTGCTGGCTCACTCATTTAACATAAAGCAAGCAAAGTTGAAACCTGAAACAACTAAGGAGAGTATATATACACATGAAATGGAAAATAGGAGCAGCACTCAGATGCTCCATCAACATAACCTCATATTCCATGTATCTAAGAGCTATTCTTAACTGTAGTTTTTAAATTAGATGTTTCCTTACTAGGAGCATGAATCCCTCACTGGCTGTTCAATGCAGAATTGTCAGCCTTGAAAGCATATATACATGAACAACAAAAGTAGACTCAATAAATTGTGTGTTCATATATATGTATACACATAGGTGTAACAACAATAATAAGAGGCTATCATCTTGAAAGTGGAAGGATATGGGAGGAGTTCATGGGAAGGTAGCTGGGAGAGGCTGAAAGAATAGGAGAAAGTGATTACATAATTCTCTTTCAATTAAAAACATATACAAAAAATTAGATGGTTCCTCATTTTAGTGATCCAAATCATCTTCACAATTCTTTATATAATGCTACTTAGTTGTGACCAAAAATATGCATGCAAAATATTTTCTAAACATGTAGAAAATTATATATACACTATGAATTCAGGAATTTAAGTAAATACAAGTCAAGTTTACATTAAAATCTAGTTCAATTTATTGACAAACTGTTCCAATTCTCTTTTTCCTCTAAATTCTACTAATATTTTATTGTACAGTTTAGGTGTATGGATGCTTATATTTCTGAGCTCAATTGGCAAGCAACTACTTCTTTGACTGTTCCAGTCTCTATGACAGCAAACCTTCAGACATAGAAGCATTCACACATTATCTGATACACTGAATAATATTTATGTCATTATATATGATAAAAAGAAAATCTCAGCCTAAAAGAATACCTTCAGTGATTCCAGTGTTTTGTTCTTCTCTCTCAGAGAATAAAAAAGATAAAACAAAACAACAAAAAAAGGTATTAGCTGCCTTATTTTCCCATTCAACCAGGACCAGGCAGAAAATATATCCCAGTCTGTATGCTTCTTGGGTCCCCAATTTGGTCTACTCTCCCTCAGACTAGCTCAAACAGGGGCCTTATCTCCCCTTGTTCCTTTATGTGCACCTTCAAGGAAGAGTCACCCCAATAAGTACAGAAAAAAAAAAAAAAAGCCTCTTTGAAAGCTATTCTGTGGTTTTGAAAACAATTATACTTCCCAAATAAAAACAGTTCAAATTTCCTAGCATTCAAGATCTTCCAGAAAGCTAGCATCAGTTTGACTACACACTTCTGTACAACATCCATGAAACTTTACCTTAGATCCTAACTAATCAATTGAACGAGTATGCTGAACCTCTACATCTATTATTACTAGTCATCAACACACATGTGCACGCAATAATTTGTTTCTGCATATTTAAATTCTTCTCATCCCATTCTAATGTCCTTGTGAAGGGATATCTCACCCTGATTACACTCAATCACTCTGACTCAAAGTTCTATAGCACTGCATCTGAATTCTGAATGCACTTGAGGACAAAAATCATTTAAATAACACTCAATAACCCAAGAAAATAAAAGGGATTTGTATAAGGATAGCTAGATATAGTTGCATATGCTAACATTTGCTATAACTTAATGAATAGAGCTATTTTGTTTAAAATCTCAAAGTACTAGATATTTCTTATTCTTAGTATGTATCAAACAGATTATCAACTAAGGTTAGCACCTCTTATAAGCAGATTAATTCTGGCTTTATTTTCTCCTAATGAACGAAATTTCACCATATAAAATACAGGCAAAAGAAATTTAAAAGTCAGCTGATTTTCCTATATTTTTCATTTGTGATGATTTAAAAATAAATAGCTACAATCTAAAATAAGCAAGATTCATAGTATAATGATGAAACTTAAAAGCTTGGCTGGGCAATGGTGGCTCACTTCTTTAATCCCATCACTTGGGAGGCAGAGGCAGTTGGATCTCTGTGAGTTCAAGACCAGCCTGGTCTACAAGAGCTTTCCAGGACAGGCTCCAAAGCTTTACAGAGAAACCCTGTCTCGAAAAACAAAAACAAAACAAAAACAACAAAGCTTGATACCTCTCCACATGAAAACTATTGACTTATTTTTTATTGTTGGACTTTTAAATTTTAGTATAAATTTCAAATGTCTTAAACAGAGCTACCACCAAATTTTCCTTAAAACTATGTCATATCACTGTGTGTTTAAAGCTTTTATTGTTACTAGTGGATATATGGAATTCCTATTTACTCTTGCCTAGTTTCCACTAATGTTAACATCATATATAAAGTTTAACAAAATTTACCAAACTAAGAAAATTAACATCAGCACATTGCTGTTATCCAAACAACCCCCACACCAATGCACCCTCTGTTGCAGAAATGAAACCATGATATCCTATTCATATTTTAAGAGATATTAAGTTTTTACTTATTTAAAAAGCCTTTAGAGATGTCAGGAATGCTAACAACAAATTATGGTTCTATGGTTTAATAGCATATGGTCTGAATAGGTTTAAAGGAGAAAAAAAAAGAAGAAGAAGAAAAGGGCCACCATAAGTTCATGTCACAAGTCACTTATTCCTATAAATTGTCTAACCAATAAAACACACCACAGTATTCTCCACAATGTAATATTTAAGTGTTTTAAAAATATAAAACTACATATAAAATGCTATGTAACCAAAAAATGCTATTCAACATGTCACCAAAAGGTGAATATTTCAGATACCGAAACATTCCAGTTGATTTTCACCACTGATGTTTACAGCAATATAACAGGCTCCTTTTTTTTTCTTTAGTAGCCACTGTATGTTTCTTTCCAAGTTCTTACCTTAGGAACTATCTAGAACTAGAGTTAGCATTAGACACCATCTTCTTTAAATAAAACCCATTAAGCCAACAACTTAACTCCAACACTTCCATTTAAAAATAATTTTAATAGATTAAATATCAAATGACATCAAGAATAAATTTTAAAAAGAATCTGTATTATGCCTTCTAAACAAAGCAGAATCCATGGAAAAGAGAATTTCTGAGGATCGAAGAGTATTACCCATGACTGCCTTGAGCATCCTGAGTCCAGAGTATTACCTATGATTGGCATGCTAAACCCACACCCCTCTCTTCTCTCTGCTCACTGCAAGTATTTTCCTGCAAGGGTTCCTACTTTATCCTCCCATAAAATAGATGAAATCCTCTTTTAAAAACCGCAGGAAGGAAATGCACATACAGAATACTCAATAAATTTGTTTTAAAAATAATCCAAGATAAATTACCACCAACTTAAAAAAAAAGTTAACTTCAGAAGAATTAACCCACCCACTCCCCAATCAAAATAAAAAGCTAAAGAGGAGCACATGAAATTTAGGATCAATTTAACAATAAATCAATTTTCCACCATAAACCCAAAAGAAAAAACTATCTTAGAAAAATTCTTTTCACTGATATTTTTTGGCAGGCTGTATCTTTGTTTGTATGCCTTATTTCACTAAAATATAATAAGAACAAAAAAAGGACATGAAAAGGGGGGGATTTGCTGGGACGTAGAGGGGATAAAAGGGGCCAATGGGACAGACTATGAGTAAGGACAGGGGTGAAATTTAAAAAGTAAATCATCTCAACAATAAAACATAAATTACTTCTGCTTCCTTTCTAACAGGTTATTCAAGGAAATAAACACTAAAATGCAGCAAAGTTTAAACTCAGGCAAGTAAATACTCCATCCAGATAATTTAATTCTGAAAACAACCAGTAATTATGACTAAAAATACCTAGAATCAAGGTAGCAGACAAAACATTAATTCTGTTCATTACATTTTACTAGCCATTCCTTAACAAATAATTATTTCTTTATAATTTCAAGTTTGGAAAGAAGGGTAGAAATCGATTTTATAGGAAATATCTTTTGAAATGTTGTCTGCATGCTAGTAAAAAAAGAGAAATTTCTTTTAATCAAATGTTCCCAAAACTTGAACACCAGGGCCTGACTAGACAAAGCCAAGGCTGACAAGGGTAGAACAGCTGCCATGGAATTCTATTCATCCCCAACCTAGCCTGGCAGGCTTTCTTGTTCATGTCTCCACCCTTCATGCCTACCATATCTCTAACACCATGCATCTTGATTAGAAACAACAGAATCCTTACATCAATAAGTATACTTAGTGGCCATATTTTGATTTCTTTACCTTTTACCCCTTGTCATCTTGGTTCTAAAAACAAAACAAAACAAGCCTTTGCTAGAAAGAAAGAAATCTATCAGGACAAATAATATCAGAAGGATAATGAGACAGCTATAAAGGATTATGACACATTTTGTTGTTTTGTTTTTTTAATACTCACAAGTCTTTCCTTGGTAAGCTGAGAAAACAAGTGGAAATACAGACATTCTAGTGTCAATGACTAGAGAATGGCTCCCAGCCTCTCAAACCCAGAGCCCAATGGCTCTGAAGCACACAAGCAGGCATCCTTCTCCCAGACAGTCACAGAACATGTTCAAATTCTGCTGGAAGAAACTATACCAAGAAAGAAAGACAGACTAAAGTAGACCTTAAGGAGCCAGAAGAGGCATCGTGCTATGAAAAGCAGCAGACTTAGAACAGAAGTAATGTAAGTACTATCTGGCTTGTAGAAAAAAAAAAAAAAACTGTTTTAACACAGAAATTACTGTTAACATCTCCCATCTTTAGGGTTGGGTGGAACTTAAGAAAGGAGGTCCTGGACAGATATTCAAGAAGCATTAAAATGGAGTGTCACCTGAGCCAGTCAACTGCAATCCTCACCATCTATGAACAGAAACAGTCACTTGATGTTTCTAAGCCTGTTTCTTGTGTGACAGGGGGACAGTCATAACATCTACCTCCCAAAGTGGCTGTATTATAATACATCTGATATTGTTACTGGAAAAGGGTATCTACCTTCACTCAAAACGTACACACAAAGGAGGGATAGTGTATCAGTTACTTTTATACTGCTATGATAAGACCACCACAGAAGGGAGGCTCTTTTTCAAAGAATATTAATTTAAAAGGAAATTACTTCTTCATTCTCAATTAATTCAGAGCATATAATAAAATCATGGGTACAAAGTTGTTAGGAAACAGGTTATTTGGTGTCAAGAATCACTCCATAGATTACTTAGCTTGCCCATAATATGATAATTAGAAATATATAACATCACTTTTATAGTATTCCCACTACAAAACAAAAGCCTTAACCTGACTCTAATCTTGGGGGAAAAAAAAAGAAAACAACCAAACAAATCCAGAATATGGAAGTTTCCACAAGGCTGGTACAGAATCTTTAAAATGTAAACAAAATATACAGCAATGTGGTGTGGGGACTATTTCAGAGTCAAGAAGAATGAAGAGATACGAAAAGCTGGTTATATATGAACCATGAATTGGAGAAAAACACTACAAAGAAAAAAGTGCTAACAAAAGTTCTAAAACACATGGACAGTTGGACAAATACGATGATAACTCTCATATTGGACATGTTAGCTGCAGTGATCCAACACCAGAAGACACCTTTGTCTGCAAAGCATACATGCTTAAGTATTAATAGTGAAATACCATGACTGTCTCACTTTCCTGATGGTCAATACCTGAGGAAGTACATGTGTGCATGTGCACACAGGAATGAAAGCACACGTGACAAATCATCACCTGGCACATTTCCTCATGAGCATCTGGTGGTTGCTTCACTACTAATTCAAATTCCCTCAACTGTGGGGCACAGGGGACAAAGCTATGCCCTACCTACCATATAAAGGTTTTGAATTTAACAAGCACCTTGGCAGAAGCTACAGATTAAACCAAGCTGCTAGCATCCACTGTTGTTTCTTCAATCTGTTTACTCTTTTTGACACAGAAGTAGATCTATGACTGAGCACTTTAAAAAGATGTATTTTTATTTATGTGTATTAGGCTGCATGTACACAAGTATATCATAAGCAAATAGAGGCCAGAAGAGAGCGAAGGATTCCCTGGAAATTGAAGTTACAGAATGTTGTGACCCATGATGTAGGCACTGAGACTTGAATTGGGGTCCTCTCTAAGAGCAACAAGTGCTCTTAACCATTATCCCATCTCGCTAGCCCCTATGTCTGAGTACTACTTTAAATCTTAGAGTAAGATTTCTTAAAATGGGTTACAGGAAGCTCAAAGTATGAGAAAAGGAGTGGTAGTATTTCTTACTCAGTAAAATAAAAAGCATTTTGTTCCTTAAATGACACCTTACAGAAAAATGAGAACCTAGAAACTGGGGGTAGGAGTTTGAAACACATGACCAAGAGATGCTCATGGCCCTGATACTAGTTAAAAACCAACTAGAATTTTGGCTGAAAAATAAACCTTGCATAAATATAGGCATAAAAGCCTATTTAAACATAGAATACAAAAGTATTTAATTTTTTTTGACATTCAGAAATCCATGCAGCGAATAAATGAAAGCAACAAGGATGAACAGCAGGAAATAGCTAGAAAGAATTCAGTAGCTCAAACCAAAACAGAGTGATGCTTGGATAAGAGCTGTGGCAGTGGGCCAAAAAAAGACATGGTTAAGAATAACTTAAGGGAACTCAGGAACATGTAAAATTGGATCTCACATAACCAGGCAGATTGAACCATTTACATAGGCCAGAAGAGAAAAAGAATAGAATTTTGCCTTTTTGTTTTTCAATTAGAAATGTTGTATTGAAATGAAGAGATAAATAATAACAAGAAATTAAAAGTCAAGAATGATTCTACTAGCCAAAGAAAACACTAATATCGGTGGTGGACTGTGCATATTTTCAATACATATGTAAGCATTTTTAAATGAAAACAACATCCAGCTATCTTTTAGTTCAGTCTGGTGTCTGTTCTTTTTCTCTGCAGTATTTATCAAGAACATTGTAGAATGTATCTCTAAGTGATGCTGCTTAGTTGGTAATTTCTAGGTGCTTTGCCATTACCTAATATTGGTAGTGTTCTCTTAAGTGATCTCTAGTTACTAGGTGTTCAGGCTGTTTCTACTATTTTATATTTAGTCACATGACATTAAAATGTAAATGCATACCCATACCAGTTAAGTTACAAGTTACAGAATAAACAATAAAAGAGGCCTAAATAGTATTACTATTTCTCATATAACAAGAAGACATTTTCTTCATTGGAGAGAAAAAGAACATCTTTTATTAAAGAAGAAAACACACTTCTTTCTTTCTCAGTAACTTGAATAAGTCATGTGCCTACCTATCTGTAATGAAGACTGACAAGGCATCTAGATCTAGTCAGCCTTCATTGTACACGTTGAAACCCATCTACAAGGGAGACCCATCATTTATCTTTGCTCTTGATCATTCTAGCAAGCTGTTAAGAAATCTCAAAACAACTTCCCAGTTTTCAATCTAAGTGACAAGTAACTTAAGCTGGTAGGGTGTCTGTTCTGTTTACCCTCAATGGTTTCTTCTCCCAGGTATGAAATTTGTACAGAGCTGTATCTACAAATTGTTTTGAGTAAACTCAGAAAAACCCTGGGGAAATTTTTTAAAAAGAAAGAAAAAAGATGATATGACTACCACATTGCTTTGGCACCTTAGTGGAACTGCCTTGCTTCAGAACACAAATCTGAGAGAAGATAGTTTCTCCCATTTTATGACTCCACTAAGAAAAAAAACAGTAAAAGACACAACAAACTTTTAAGTTTTCAAGAATGATTCATCTTAACTTTTAAGAGGGTGGACAGGTAACTCTAACTCCTATTAGAGTAATACACAAATTTAAAAAATATTGCTGACCTATCTCAGAGTATTTGCTACTCACTCATAAGCAATATATAGACATAAGACATTGGTGGCGGAAGCCTTTAATCCCAGCACTCCGGAGGCAGAGGCAGGCAGATCTCTGTGAGTTCCAGGCCAGCCTGGTCTCTAGAGCGAGTGCCAGGATAGGCTCCAAAGCTACAAAGAGAAACCCTGTCACGAAAAACCAAAAAAAAAAAAAAAGACAAAGAAATGGAGCACAGAAAAAAGAATTAAGTTTACAATGAAACAAGGACAAAACTTCAAGGAAGGACTATTCAAAACACAAGGCATTAAAATGTGAGCTCTAACTCGATCTCTCCCTGACTGGCCTCTTGTCCTCCCCTCCCTCAGCCATTGCCAACTGACTACAATTAGCTATCAGTAGTCATTAATCTCTTCTGCTTCTAAATCCCTGAACAAGATTTAGCAACAAATTCATTGCAAACTTCTGATGAACAAGTTTTGAATAACAATTATGCAATGTCCCCTTCAACTTCTAGAGACATACATTCTGTATGCATATATACCAAAATATTTTACTATTTCATGTTTGGTTTTTGTTGCATTATGAGACTTTGTTTCTAAAGACAAGAAACATTTATCTTCTCATATTTATTACAACTTTGATTCTTATGTGTAAGAGTAACATCAGCAAATAAGAAGAAACACGGTATGAGTCATGACAATGCAACCAATCTATGAAAGTGATACAAATCAGTTAATTCAGGCTAAGCAGTAAGCATGCTAATTCCGCTTTCCTCCCAACTGAGCCCTGAACAATTCTAATAGTGTATTTGAACCTAAAGACAATAAAGAAGGGAAGATAGTTAATGATGAGAGCATTCTGACAAACTCAGAAGAAGTAGAGATCTTATCTCTGCCACTTCCTCCTTATAGATGTTACTTCTCTATTCTAAGTTGTGGTTCATTATTGTAAAGTTAATGACATTATTTCTATATAGGATTGATGTAAAAATTAAACAAAACACATATAAATGCTTAGCATAGTATCTGAAACAAAGAAAATAGCTAGTAAATATGTACTTTTTATAGTCACTGTTTTTTGAGGTAAAGAATAAGCCTAGAAACACGATAAATCTAGATAAATTACTAACATAAAAGGACCCTAAATTTTAAAATGAAAATTTCATAATCATAAAAATAGGACTATACCTACAATCCACACTGCCAGAGAAACTAGTAAACAAGGAGAACCCTAAAAGAGACAAACATTGTCCCCTGGAGAAGGGGAAAGGGTCGGGGAGGGAGCTATGAGAATGAGAAGGGAAGAAGAAGAGGGATGCAGAGGTCATGAGGGAGCAGAAAGTTTGAGTCAGGTGAAGAATAGAAGAAAGGGTAAGTGATAGGTAGGGTTTTAGTTGGGGGGGGTGGTAGGGGAGGACGGGAGGGAGAAGGGAACTGGGATTGTCATGTAAATCAATCTTGTTTCTAATTCAAATAAAAAATGATAAAAAAACAGGACCATAAAGTTAAATTAGAAAAATTAGTGGCTATCAACTCCAGCCTTGAACTGTATAGAAGAGAAAACCTAAATTACATTACTTAGGTCATATGACACTGGGATTTGTATATTTTCTATTAGACTACATTTCCTCTCTACTACAGAAAAAAAAAAACAAAACCCACAAATAACAGTTCAAACTATAGCATTTGTTTATACATTTACTAAGCAGTATTATGAGCTTTTATATACTTTTGAAAAACAGTGCTTATTCTTTATCTTGTAAACATTTATTGAACAATGAACTTCTCAATGTTTTGGCACCTTGGCTAGAAAGTAAACAAGAAGTGAAAGTGACACACAAATCAATGCTAAGTGCTATGAAAATAAGAGAGGCTAATGGCTCAGAGAATAGAGGGGATGACACACCCATTAAAAGAGGGGGGCTGCTGACAGCAAGGAAGTCCCTTCCTGAGGCAGACCATCTGAATGAAGGTTTGAAGAAAAGCACTAAGCATCATCAGGACAAGGAAACTGGCACTGTGGATGACAAAGAGGCAATACACAACCCTAATCAAGAACATGTTCAACATCAGTTAGATGAAGCCTGGGGCTATGTGAAGTCTGTAGGCCATGTGAGAAATTCACATTATTTTACCAAGCAAAAAGATAAATGAGAAGATTAAGAACAAGAGAGAAATGAGATCTGATGTTTTAGACAAAGACCACTGAAACCTCAGATTGCAAATGAAAAAACAACACAAGTTCAAAAAAAGAAAAAAATCATATCAGGAAGCAGCTGTAAAGAACCAGCTGAGAAAGTGTCTTGGACCAGGAGCAAACTGAAGACACACTGACTGACTGAAGGCAGGAAAGTTAGGAATCACGATAGACAACATTTTTAACAAAAGATTTGTATATTCAGCAAGCAAAATAAAACCTACAATCATACCAAAAATAAATAGGATCAAGAGCCTAAACTGAAAACTTCTCAAAGTAGGAAAAACTATTTGTGCTGTGGAGTTGTGTACATGTTACTTAGAGACAAAAATAATGTAAAATCCACATAAGAAAAAACAATTCTCAAACTGGAATTACCTTGATGTTTAAAGAAAAAGTGTGCTGTGCTCTAAGGCATAGTAGCTCATGACTGTCATCTCAACACTCAGAAAGCTGATATAAGAGGATGCACATTTAAGGCTAGTCCGGAATTCATTCCAAAAAAACAAAAACAAAAACAAACAAACAAACAAAAAAACAAAAACAATAGTGTGTCCTCTTCAAAAGACAGTTAAAATGGGAAGAGCTACAAAAGTCAGTGAATATATATGACAAATACATAGAATGCTTGTATCTAGAATATTAAAAGATGATCAAGCATATAGAGATAACAAGTTACATAAAAATACAACACCATTAATTTTTATGCAAAACAAAATGGAAAAGCATAGTGAATACTATCAACTGAAAAAGCGGTGATCCCAAGTGTTGGTGGGATGAAGAGCGAGGCTCTCTAGGCCCTTTAGCAAGACTGCAGAACAGCAGGGTTGCTGTGAAAAACAGTATAGCACTTATAAAATGAAACACACTCAGCATATCATTTACTCAGCATTCTCACTGTTAGGTAATCACCCACAAGAAATTTTGAAATCCAACTTCAAAAATGCAGATCTGAGTATTTCTTGTATTACTATTCTCAATCACTCAAAACTGAAGATAATCCCTCTGTCCTTGGAGAAGTGAATGAATAGGCAGACGGGTCTACACTAACAATGGAATATCATTAAGCACTACATGGGACCTAGCTACTGACAAGGGCAACTACATGGCCAAGTCTCAAAGGTCTTATGTTTAAGGAAGAGGCTTTCAAAAGGCCATATAACAACTCCACTTACAGTACATTCTCCAACAAGCTCACTTTGAGAGAAAACAACTTTATTCCAGAGGGCTACACAGAGAAAAACAAACAAACAACTGTCTTTAAAAATAAAAAAAGGATGGAGAACTTGTTCCTACAAATTTATTGGGGGTGGGGGGGTGTGTGCAATAGAGAAAGAAACTGTCTTTGAAAAAAGAAAAAGATGGGGAACTTGCTCTTTTACTGTGGTAGTAGCTTGCACTAAATAGGACTAATATCAAACATCAGTAATAAGCATGTATATTTCTGAACTCTTAACTCTAGGTATCTAAAACTATTTACAAACATAAAAAGAACACGAGTATTCTTAATTCTCATTTGATGTGGGATAATGCTCTTGTTTACTTTGTCACTTAATTGGTTTAATAAAACTCTGATTGGCCAGTAGCCAAGCAGATAGGTAGGGCTACCAGACTAAGAGAATTCTTGAAACAGGAAAGGCAGAGATGTAGTTGCCAGCCAGATGTAGAGGAAGCAAGATGAGGATGCCTTACTGAGAAAAGGTACCAAGCCATGTGGCTAAACATAGTTAAGAATTATGGACTAATTTAAGTTGTAAGAGTTTGTTAGTAATATGACTGAGCAATAGGCCAAACATTCTGTGTGTATTTGGGACTGAACCAGCTACAGGACAGAAAGTTCATCTATACTCATTGATGTTTACAGTCTCCCTTTTGTCTTCTAACAGCCTACCAAACAAATTTATGGAAATTAAAATATGTGGGGTTGGAGAACTGGTTACTGGTTAAGTGAACTTGTTAATCTTGCAGAGGACACAGGTTCAATTCCCAGAACCTGCATAGTGCCTCACTATCATTCATAACTGTAACTCAAGGGGATATGATGCTCTCTTCTAACCTTGGTGGGCACCAGATACAGATGTGGTACAACAGACATATAAGCAGGCAAAATGCTTCATATTCATAAAATAAAAAGCCATAAAATTTAAAAAAATCTTAAAAAAATTTAAAATATGCTAACATAGACTTCTGCAGTAAAATATAAAACCCAGAAAACTTACAACTACCAAAACCTAAATAAGGTAAGTGTAATCTGAAGATTCACTTCAAAGCACATCAAGAAAGATTTTAAAATATTCAAAATGAAAATACTGAACAAGGTGATGTGAAGGTACCAGAACAATTGCTGAATTAATAATAAACAGGAATATGTGGCAACTGACTTATTCTTACTATTCACTGAAGAGACTCTTTTCACAAAGGTCTTTAAGGCAGCACTGATGACCACACATACACTTTCAGGTAAAAGGATCCTGAATATATACTTCAAAAGTCCTCACAACTTCCCCTAAGTCCTAAGAGTCATACACAATTATAGTAGCATTTTAGTTTCCTGTTTCAGGTTCGTCTCCCTTAGAGCCCATGTTTGTTCTGCCTTCTCAACTTTTTGAGGAATAAAAAAAACTAGGCTGAGCCCACAAGAAATAAGGCCTCTGAATGGCAGCTATTGATGCTGCATGGAGAAATGCCACTGAGAAGTCTTTAGAAAAAAACATAATAAAGAGATAAAAATTCTGAACTGCCAACTTCCAAGTCAATTTGAGCAAACCTGCCTTCTCTGTGTAATAGTGAAGCTAGTCCAGCCACAGCTTGCCAAACTCACGTTAGCAAATCTGGTAGCGTTTCTCCCAGTGGAATCCCAGGCAGCCTTGAGTTTCATCAGTTACCCCATCTAGACACATCACACAACTCTAGCAACACTGTGTTCACTTCAAAGTGAGCTAGTTACTGATGCAGGGGGGGGGGGAGAAAACTCCTCCTTAAATAGAAGGATGCACAAGTACTTCAGGTTAGCAACAGTTTGGGAGAGGAGATGAATTGGCTGGCTTCTAGAAATTCATTCCAGAAGAGCTTTCTAATAGGAATTAATTGAATACACACAAGTAACAAATCAGAAATCATACCTCTAACCTAGAAATTTTGTGACCTTTGAAGTGAAAATTGAGCTGAAAATTATTTAAATGTATGAGAGTCTTTGTTATGAGAGAAGGGAAATCACAGCCTCTTAAGAGTCCCAGCAAACTGCAGCACAAAGATTGAATTATGACTACATCACTCAATACTGCAGCTCTGTTGGCCAAGGGAAAAAGGGAGCAGGGAATCAACATAAAGAGGGACTTGATGCAAAACTGCTTTGGTTTTAAGCATCATCACAGCTCCATGAGCACACATAAACAGAGCCCTATAAGTACAAAATGCACAGGGTTAACTGCACAGTGGCCTTTCCCATAGCATAACTCATAACCAAGCTTCTTAAACTATGGATGGAGACCAAGTAAAAAATGACAACAGCAAACATTTCTAAATGCAATAACCAAAAATTAAAATGCATTGTGAACCCGAGGTGCTTCTGGCAGTGCTCACCCAAATGGTGGCATGGAACTGCAGTAAGCCTCGGGTTTTAAACACATCAAGCACCTATATTTTCCTATTATTCTTTATAGAAAATATCTTTGGATTACATTATATTAAAATGCTTGATTTTAAAATTAGCTGTTAGAATTGCTGACTTGAGTTCACAAATAAAGTGAACTCTGACTTGGAAATAGGACAGACTTCACACCAGTTTCTGAAAGTCCCCATATGCTGCTCATTTTTTCTAGTATTTATGTGAAGTGAGGCTGTGAGCACTGAGGAATATAAAATCAGAATACTGATCAATTCTGAAAACTCTGAACTGCCTTAATTTTATATTATCAAATATTCAGCTAATAATTCTTTATGTAAAAATAAACATTTATTTCAGTATGCTAATTTGCTTTCATCTTACTAGTTGGCAAAACTATATACACATATAATATACATCCAAAGAACTATTTTATAATAAATTTCTTTATGATTTATTATCAGCAAATGCTTTATGTCTATGTATCCAGAAATGTACTGAAATGTCTTTGATGAGATGGGTTACAAATATAAACAATTCTTAGTCTTCAAAGCCTTTAAGCTCCAAGCATACTATTCAATGAAAACAGTAACCAGGTTGAAATAGGGACCCCTGAGAAAACAAAAATCTACTTTACAACTCATTTTAAAGTTAATTTAGCATCATACAAAATAAGAAAGCAACAATGGTAAAAGGTTAGCTTAGATTTTTAAAGTAACAAGCTGTAAACACTGAACTTGTAAATGGTTTACACATAGTCCTGACATTGGGAAAGAAGCCACAATTGTAACATGTGACCTCAATAACCTCCCTACATGATAAAGACCCTTCACAAACTGATGCCTATGAATCAAAATCCTGCGGGTAGTAGAGATTCTAATAAAATAAGGGCTAGCACATGGCTGTTGTACCCTTTAAACCATGCTAATCAGATACTGGTGTGTAGGGAAAGGGAATGGAGAAAAGAGTGGTATTCTTAATTCTATGATTATGGTGGACAGCTGAATGCTAGCCTACTGGGATGCCTTTAACAAAGCACCAGAGGAAAGCAAGTCTTCCTAGTCTTGCACCCTCAAGTCACGGCACATGTTTTAGCAGTAACATCTAGAAAAATGTTAAGGGAATGAGATGGGCCCAGGAAGGAGTTTCAATAGTGTGGGTTAGCCATGCTCAATATAGGGTAATAGCAGAACAAATCAACAAGACCTTTGATGGCCTGTTATTGAACATCAAGAAATGGAAAACTGCTCTTGAATGAAAAATGTTTTGGCTTTTGTTAAAAAGGTAAACTGTTTTCCCTTTCATTTCAAGGTTTATCTTACTAGTGATTATGTAGCCACAGGGGTATACATTATACAATTCTTTTGGAAGAATTACATATTTTTGCAAGATGTATTTTCATTTTTAAATTTGTATGTGTGGAGGGGTGCATGTGAGTATAGGTACCTTTGAAGGCCAGAGGCATGAGATCACCCTAGCTGTAGTAATAGGTAGTTGTTAGCTACCCAATGTGGGTCGTGCTAGAAGCCAAACTCAGCCTCCCCACCCCCCCACCCCCTGCTTGGCAAGACAAGTTCCTGCTCTGAGGTGCACGTACTTGTTTAACATGCCCTACACCATTTATAGTAAAGGTGGGACATACTTTCTAACCTGTCATATGTTAAGACTCTTCTCCCACAATGTCAAATGTCAGTCTGCAATAAATAATGTATATTCATATCCATGCACACACACACACACACACACACACACACACACACAGAGAGAGAGAGAGAGAGAGAGAGAGAGAGAGAGAGAGAGAGAGAGAGAGACTGACAGAGAGGGAGAGGGAGAGAAAGAGGGATTGTAAGGGTCAGTAGAAAAGTAAGCACACACATTTATATCTCAATAATGGCCAATCAAATGATAAGGACAATAAAACAAAATGTTAAGGAAGAAAATACCAACAGTAAATATTGTCTTTTTTAAAAAATAATTCAAATACATAGGATAGTAAAAGGCAAAGACATTTAAATAATTTCCTTAGTAATACAAGTAATATTTAAATAGATTTAATAGTGCTGCTCCAAACCAATGAATTATGGGTTTAAAACCTATTAAAATGTAATGTTTTTTTCCTGTGCTGAGAGGAGAGAGATTTAAATCCACTGAATTTTAATATTTCAGCTTGAGCTGCAGGAGGTAGAGAAAGTCCAAATGAACTATTCCATCAGCACCATTCAAGCATGAACATTTTAATCAGTTTTCCTTCCTTGGAGTTCTCTAACACAGTTTACGCTGTCATTCTGAAAGCACTTAACACAGAAAGTGTGAAAAACCACCAAGGCTTGTTATTGCCTTCACAATTGATGGCAAATAATTTTGCAGACTTCCTATCATTAAAATGTCACTACTAAAAATTGAGGTTCAGCGTTTCTAGTGCTAAACTGCATTTGCCAGAAACACTAAGGCATACCTGTTCATAAAGGTTATTGGGATGGGGTATTTCAATGCTTACATTCATATCATTTCCCCCTTAAAAGTTAGAACAGAAAAGAGGGTGAGGGATTCTTTTTAAAAACTACATTTTCATTTTCATAAGCTGAATCTTTTTTTTTCCAATGCTTACCCTAACAAACTTTTTCTTAATAGTAGTTTGCTAAAATTCTTATGAGTCTGTTAGCCTCCTTTATTAAGCATAACCACATTCACACAGCATGCACTGATTATATAGTGTAATGGATTTAAGAAGCATTTTAAGATAGTCAGATGACTCAATTTAATAATACAGGAAATGAAAACATCATTTCTAATTAGATCATATTACTGATTTAAAACTGCAATTTGTGTGTTGTTCCAACAGTGCAATCTCACAGATTCTAATTTAAAAGCACAGTGGCTAGTAGGACACATGACAGTATCAACTATATGCATAACATTCCCCCCAGCCAATCTGGGAACTCAAGGAAAGCTTCAAAGAAACATGAAATCAAAATAAAAGACAGTAACTGTAAACAAAAGTATAATAAAAAGGAAACTTTCTGGTTTTCTTTCTTATAAATAAAAGACAAAAATGATATTTAAGTTATTTCAGTCCATCAACACTTTTAAACTGAACATGACCTGTGAAAGAAATCATTATAACTGTGTTTCATTCCATTAAACACAACTAGCTTATTGTCAGGAGAACAGTCACCTCTCCAGGTTTCAGGCTCACTACAGCATTTTGCATTTAAACTGCATGGATCACTGGTTTGGCTCATTTACCAATGAAGGTAGAATAATATTGCAGAGTTAAAAGGTGCTTCATCAGATTTCATTAAATCTGGGAACATTCCCTCTTGTCTGAATGCTGTGCCTACATATAAAATAGATGCATATATATAGGGATAAATAAGTGAAGGTCTGCAGTAGAGTAGATGGGTCTTGTGCCTCCTAGACGAAATGCTGTCATTCCCCCGATGCAAAAAATAACTGCCAATTCCATTCTAAAATCTAAGTAAGAAAAATCTAAACCTGAACCATTATTCTGGTAGCAAATAAAAGTGTTATCATTTCCTGGAAAGATAAGGCAGCTCAGCAGATAAAGGTTTTTGTTACCAAGGCTTCAAACTGAGGTGAATCCCGAGGTTCCACATGGTAGGAGGGAACTGACTCCTACAAGTTGCCTTCTAGCCTCCACAATGCATGTCATGGCACAAGTGTGCCACCACCCCCAACATACAAATAAAAACTTGTTTAAAAAATATATGCTACCACTTCTTAGAACGATGTGATGATGGGGGAAGTGCTTCTGTGTATGTTTATCTTATTGGTGTTGACCAATAGGGGAGTCTCTGTGTGTTATTTTGGGCGCCCACATGGCGGCCGGGCTCAGGCAGATTGGCAGAAATATTTATCCTTACAATGTCCAAGAGGACAGAGATCAATGGGTGCATTTAAGATCCCACAATCATATATAAATTTTCTGAAAACTGACATAAGACTATCGTCATGCTTTAAAAAACCAAAATGAACCTCAGCAGCAGAATTCATCAACTGAGTTTGTAATCAGGTTCCTTCTTTCCCAGTTTGTGGTTACCCACATGGCAGCATTTACCTTTCTATTCTGTAAAATCTGTTTTTCAGAACAGGCAGGTTATATGATTTTACTTCATTCTCTTTCCAAATACAAATAGTTTTAAACTCCACAAGATCCACCAACATCAACACACACTACTTTGATAGCATGCAGCTCTACTGAATCGGTTTTTTCAAGTAAACTTTTAGATTACAAAATTAATCTGGCTTCATTTTAATAATGAAATCTATATGGACAATATGCCTATTAGTAATAGTTACAACTTACAAATGGATTCTCTGACAAAGGACAAAGTGTTATCTCATTCAAGACAAAGTATGTGAAAAAAAAACGAAATAATGTAAAACAGCACATTAAAATATATGTGAAGTAATAAAAGTAGGAAAACTTATTTGATTTTCTACCTATTATCACTTTTAAGTAACATCCAAAGCAACATAGGTCTGATTTAGTTTAATTTTTCCACTGTTCAACTGATCACTAGAAACTAGAAAAACAAACAAAAATGCACTGTTTTCCTAGAAATAGGTGCTAATCAAATGTAGGTAGGAATTGCTGCCTATCTTTTAGCCATGCATGAAATAACCCTGCAAATTTTCCAATAAGGTAGCACACTACACAAAGGCATCATAAACACTAAACTACATAGAATAACAACTGTAGGTAGGTTCCATCATGACTGACCTGTGAGAGACACAAAACAAAAAAGCCCCACATACATTCTATCCTAACATGACCATAACTCACTCACATGAAAAAAATTCACACAAGCATAACTGCTAAGTACACATAGACTAAACTTTTAAAACTGAGCTCTCTTAATTTTTATAAGTTTTAAGAAAGAAAAACTAGTCATAAAATGTTTTCTCTCCACTGTCCCCATCTCCCCAACCCAGTAATGTGTGACCAAGGTTCCTCCTGGGAACCTTTCTGATTCAGCCTTTCCTTTCCAAGGGACATTTTTCTTACTCTTTTCCACTCACGACTGCTAATTTACTGCCTTTTTTTTTTCCCCCTGGTGGTCAGAGAGACACAAAACAGACCTTCAAATAGCCCATTAAAGAACAAGCTACAATCAGACTACTGCTACCAACACCAGTGCAGTGATCCCCAAGTCCTGATTTCCTTGTTAAAAGACAGTGGCATAATTGAAGCAGTATCTTCACTTCAGATTGATTATCAGACGACCCTTATTCATATCTTCACTCAGCAATTTGAATTTTAATGAAAGTAAATGGAATAATTAGCATTTCAAAGTGTGTTTGATACACTGAGAGGAAAAAAAGAGAAAAGACTTTTGTGTATAATTTATACACAAAGAAAGCATTTGGGAGGGAGCAGAAAGAAGGAGTGGAATCTTTTTTGGAATGTGGCAAAGTGTTTCTTGTACTTCTGCATAAACTGGTAAGTCAATACTGAACAGTTTATAACCAAGAGTTCTCTCCTTTATTATTTCTAAGTTTTATTAGCTGTTACATTTGGAGCTGGGGTGAATGCCCAAACCTATGGATCCAGCAGGTTCTAGGAAAGACCACTGTCACTACTGCCAGCTAACATTTTCTAACTAGGCCACTGATTTTTCACTTCATCTGTTCTCTACAAATGGACACTATCCTGTAAGAACCACTCATAACAAAGAGAAAGAATAGGAGCAGATATGCAAAATACATACTTTACTAAAAGTGATATTAAGACAATCTAAATCATTTGTGGAAAGATAAAAAGAAATCAGGTCATTTTAACATCAGAGAAATCTGTGTCTTTTGTTCCTGTCTAGTTAAGCAACAGAAACTGATGGCACAATAAAGAAACATGAGAAAGAGCTGTCCAGTCTCCTCAGGGGAGTTTTTGGGAGCCAAGTTAATTAGTAAACTGTGGTACAAAGAAAGCTTCTGAGTAGCTAACAAATGCCTCAGGAGACTGAAGGGCAAGGGCTCAATTCACTGTAATCATCTATTACTTTCTGCCCCTTTGGTGGAACAAAATTTAAAAAGAAAAAAACAAGGAAGCTAAGGACAAACACTAAGATCAGAGCTAAAATGGAAAGGCCACGTACCCCAATGATGGCGTTCAGTTCTGCCATGGTCACCTGCTTGGCCCGTTCCACAGCCTGCACCACTTGTTGCTGGTGCTATAAATGAAGATCAGAAACAGAATACAATTATTTGTTTTCTACTCAGTCAGAACAGCTTTTCTCTAACTTTACATGCAAAATAGCATTTGGGAGTCTCCAAATTTCCAAATGAAATCCCCAGGTGGTAGATGACTACATGACAAGTCCATGGTCACTGAGTCCACAGTGCTAAGGAATAACCAGGCATCGGCTGTACACATATCTCTGCTCATAGAGGATGCTCCCTACATCTGCACTATCTGCTCATATTTCATTCTCAGGCCAAGAGAGCACTCTAACCAAACATCTTCTGCTAGTACTGAAAACAAAGCTCAACTTATCCCATCTGTTTCTCTATGCTACCTACAGGAAAAGAAAAAAAAAATTCTTTAAGTATTCCCTACAAGTACTTATTTTTAGATTCTTCTCTGGCGTTTATTAACATAAACAGTGAAAGGTTATTCTAATTCCATGTTCTATCTCTCCTGGAAGTGTAAAAGTGTCTATGTTTGTATTTCTGTCATGAAGGGTTGAATGCTTAAACAAAAATATATGCAGATGAAGCTGAAGTACTTCATGTAGTTCTTTTAAATACAATAAAAAACACAAACCTAGAAGGAATAGAGAGTAAGAGTCTGTAATAATAACTTCAGTTGATCTTAAAGGTAGTCTGACCATATGCCATGTTTACTGAGCACTTACTATGTGCCAAGTTAAAAGCTCATTTTAAATTTATGATACTTTCTGTGTAGCCAAAAGCAGCCGTCCTCTTTCAAAGTGTCCTCTGAGATTTAATACTCCATTTCCTTTTAAAATGTGTACATATTGGTATGTCTGCCTCTGAGTGTTTGCACCAGGAGTCCAGAGGTGTTGGATCCACCTACAGCTGGAGTTACAGGTAGTTGTGAGCTTCTCCACATGAGTGCTAGAAACCACTTCTAACCACTGAACCTCATCTCCAGCTCCCTCCATGCATGATTATCTGCAGATATTGTTATAAACTTTCTACTTTTACTTGTGACTTTCAACAGTGAAACAAAGGCTAGCCTATGCACTCATCCACAACACATAGCATTCAGTCTACTCATGCATTCATTCACTTAGCAAACTGTACAAGCTCTTACCATGGCATGTCTCCATCTACTGAAATAGCTCCTTTACATTTAGTATTAAGTATTCAAAACACAATTACATGGAACAGAGATATGAAACCTATCTACAGAAGGCCTCTTTAGTGTGAAGACTGTACACACTATGTTTATGTTATTTCATAAAATCTATCTCAACTGCTAAGACAAAGATGGCTTAGGTAGCAAGGCTCCATAGCATCAAAATCAAGTGCAATTTTTTTTTTTTTTTGAGAAAATTCAACTCAATTCACTGATTTGCCATCAGATCTGCCAGTAACTTACTAGGAATCTAACATAAAAATGGAAGTCGTGGCTTGGCTTGTAAGATTTGACAGCAATGGCTAAGAGCTAATATAGTTTCTGGACTACCTGCAGCAGTTTGGAATTCAACTTCCCTACTTCTGCTCACACCCATGAATCATCCGCTGTTTAAGGACTTTTGAATATACACTTCCCAAGGCAAACAATGCCACCTCTCCTGTGATCTCTGAAAGCACCAGTAATACTCTATTACCCTCTCCACAACATGGGAAACACATCAATCACCCCAGAGACTGGATGCACCCATCAGGTAGTGTGAATATTAAAACTCAGACAGAAAGACAAGGCAAAAAGATCACAACTGAAAAGGGAATTCTTGAGGAAGAAGCCCACGCTACTCCCCAGAGCTGGCCCATCATACTTTTTTTTATTATAGAATAAACTCCCTGACTCAGAAAATTCGAAGTGCTTCACATTTTTGTAGAATGCTGATGGCTTTTCCACTATGTCTGTCATCTCTTCATTTTCTTCCCCTTTCCATATGTCATTTACTCTCACTCCATTCTCATTTTTTTCCAGTCCCACTTCCAGCTTGTCCTTTTGACACCACACCTCAAGTGGTGAAAAAGGCACTTTAGCCCCAGCCAGTAGGTAGAAGGGAACAGAGTTCCTTCTTATGTTTCAACACTACTAAACAAATGTCATCGAAGAAATATTAACAAGCCAAAGCGATGACAGGGATTTAAAGGAAACAAAAATATATCTAATTACTTATTCCTTAAAATGTTGAAACTTACATTAATTTTTTTTTGGGGGGGCGGCTTTTTAAGACAGGTCTCTCTGTGTAGCTTTGGAGCCTGTCCTGGAACTTACTTTGCAAACCAGGCTGGCCTCGAACTTACAAAGTTCCACCTGCCTATGCCTCCCGAGTACTGGGACTAAAGGCATACGCCACCTGGCTCATTGCTTAATTTTTAAAAATAAACTATGATGTAGAAATAATTATATGTTTACAGAATTGTTAAAAATCTTTGAATTACAGATAAATTTATGGCATATACATTATACCTTAATATGATTAATTTATAAAAATACTGTGATTTAAGGAATACAGGTGTTGTTGGGGGGGCAAAAAATCTGTACAGTAAATTACTTTTCTATTATTTTCATTGTTATAAAATTATTTTTAATATTTGATCCAGAAAAGTATTGAATTTTTCTTCTATGAAACAAAAATGATAAAAGCCATGTAGGCCCAATAAAGCTTACTGATGAACAGACCTTTATGAACCAGTATGTTTTTCAGAAAGGGTAACAACGTCAATGTCTGTCACTGCAATATTTTGAGGCAGACAAGACATGTGATACCACAGGAAAAAAAAAATCAAAAACAAAACCGTTAGACTTAACATTTTTTAAGTTTCTCCACATGTTGGGAGGAAATTTTCTGGCACAAAAGCAAAGATGATCAGGATTCTTACAATGAACAACATCCCTAGTTGTAGAGACACAAAGTAGTAATGTCCATTTCATATACAATGCACAGTCTGAGTACCAGGAAATGAAGGGTGTAAAATATAAGCAGTTTTAGCAGGGAATCAGGAAAGTCTTAGTTTTCCATTCATTCATTTGAATGTGTTCAGTACCTAATAAGCCAAAGGCACTGAGGTTGGAATTATGACATAATAGAACACATCTCTTGGTCTCACAGTTTAATTTCTATGAAAAGGGGCTGGAGAGATAGCACAAAAGTTAAGAGCACCTTTCGTTCTTGCAGAGGAACTAGGAGAGATGATTCCCAGAACCTATATGGTAGCTCACAATCACATCTAACTTCAGTTCCAGGGGATCCAATACCCTCTTCTGGTCTCCATGAGCAATGTATGCATGTGATACATATATGCGTGTATGTATGTCTCTGTGTATATGTGTGTGTTTCATAGATGGAAAAACCGATAAATCTAAATTTTAAAAACTCTATGAAGAAAGATGGGGAATTAATACTCAAAAGCTCTATAATTACTACAGGGGAATAATTTCCGAGAGAAAATTAGAGGATGTTATGCAATCATTTATCAAGGAAATATCTTAATCTAATCTAAGTAATAGGGGAAGAGTCCCTAAGGAAGCTGACATGACAGCGGAGACTGGGAGGACTTCTGTGGATGAAGAATGAGAGAAGGAAAAAAAAAAAAATCAGGCAAAGGATGAGCTTGTCAAAGGTCTGTGAAGTCTCCCTCAAGGAAGAAAGTGAGCCAGCTATGTGTGACTGGAGGAGTTTGAGCTGCAGAACCCTGCTGAGGGAACAGGTAGGATAAGATTTTGTATGGCCTCTGGGATAGGCAAAATGCCTTGAAAGTGGTAAGGCATTCACAACAAAGGCAAATGCATGGAGACACAGATGTATAGCAGAGACATTTTCTATTATTCAATATAAGAACCTATTGGTAGAAATAAAATCTGGGAAGAAAATGGAAAATGCCCACAGTACAGGGCTTTTCATTACTTGAAAAACATCTGTACTTTTATCCTGGTAGAAGTGAGACATTATTAGAATGTTTTAAGCAGCTGAAGGCAGTTAGTAAGGAGTGAACCAGACTGAAGTGAGAACAGTTACAAAACCATGCAATATTCCAAGTGAAAGATACTTAGATCAGAACTTGGACTAAATACCCTTCCCAATAGGAATCATTAGCCACATGTAATAAAAACACCACTCATTTACCATAATGCAGTGCTACAAAAAACCTTTAAAGATTACAAGACCCAGAAACCAGGTTTTGTTAACCAAACAATACTCTGCACACTGATTTCCAAATGCTGCCTGGTTTGGTATGGTACAGGACAAAAACTATTAGCATATCTGATAGCTGACTCCCCTCTGTAGCAATCTAGCCAGTTGTCATTCTCTAAAAAAGTCATGACAACTTATTAATAAGCTTTCTCTAGTAGAGGAAATGAGCCTTAATACTGATAACTTAAAATCTACTTTTCCAAAACTTGCCCCTAGCCTCAGTTTTATCTCTAAATTTGCCTCTTCTTCAGGCATCTGGAAATAGTAAAATAGATTTCCAACTCCCTTTCTGCCCTTTCTTTCAGCTTAAAGAGGTCACTCAATCGCTCTAAGGCCATTCATCCTTCAGGTCATACTTAGTGTGGATAAAACACAACACTCCAGGTACAACTGAGTCGATCATGTTCAAGTGAAACCATGACTCCATGTTTTGAAATTCTCACTGAAATCCTACTTTGTATTTGAAATGTGGCTACTGTAACTGAGAAAATACTTTTTAATTTTTCTTGAGCTTTAATTATAATTTAAATTGACATAGCTACTTCTGTATTAGATAATGCAACTCTGCTTATACTCAGTACTTTGAAGTTTATCTTCATCCAAAGATAGCAGGTTTTTTAAACATACATTAACTTTGGAAACATGAATACAAGGTTGCCAATGCTGCCTTTGGAGGGAAGCCCACATGTAATTAAACCTGCAGGAGAAAAAGAAAGTTACCTCCTGAGAGTCATCTTTTATTTCCTGAGGTCAAACAGATCATCATCCCACCATTTTGCCACTCAATTATCATTAAAACACATGGTCAGGGAAAGCAAGATTATCAGTCAACCAAAAAACACAGGAGAGAATTGTTCTCTGATATCTCAGGGTTGTGAGGGTAAAGAAAATTTCTTAAATGTTTACCCTGCGTACACCTAAATGCAAAATTCAGAAATCTGGACCAAACTTTCTGAAGGACTTATGTTACTCACTGTAGGGCACCCTCTACATAGAATGCGTTGGAACAGGATACCAAGAGTGACAAATTGACTCCAATAGACTTGTGTGGTACAGGCTACTGACACTTACAAATGTTTTCCTTAGATGGTCTTAGAGATGTCTGTGTGCCTATCTAATAGAGTTTCTTGGGTTATTTCAGTCAAGCTCACCTATATCAAACCATGTTATCAGAAGTCATTGATTCCTTACGAAGTTAAACAATATGAGGAGTTAACGTGGAGTGATTCATACACTGGTAACACTGCTACCAGTGTGGGTAACCACTGTATTTTGTTCATTCTTTCCATAAGGCACAGTAAGAAAGTGACTGATGACATTTTTCAACTTCCATTTCACAATTATTCTATACATGCAAAATGTGATTCAGAAGAGTCTATACCCACATCCAAAAATAAATGACATCTCTATCACATGCCTAGAAAGGTTGTTTTCCCATCACAATAGAAGAAACAAATGTAGAGCTGAGACAAAAATGTATGTACTATTTGGAATTGTAATTCTATTGGATACATATCACCCCTATTATTTAACTGTGTGTCATTGTCTATTTATTAAATGCAATGGAAAAAGTCCAAATATAACCTACAAAATTCTGAGGAAACAAACAATGAAACAAAGAAAATTCACAACACGGTACGACTCCTTAGAAAACCTAACAAGTAAATGGGGAAAGTAGAACTCTTAGCTGGAATTACTCTGTACCAGAAAGCATTCAAGGTGAAAGTTACCTTTCCCCTAAGTAAATGTAAGATGAAAAGTAAAGGACTATATGGTCTAAAAAGTCTAATGATTTGAACATTTCTGTTAAGTATTAAAAAAACAATTATTTCATTTACCAAACCAGTATTAATTCAAAATAACAGATGCACAGGAAAAACTGCTCTGCTCCTTTGTAAGCCCAGACTCCAAGCAAGTTTTCTTGTCACTGTGAGGTCCAGCCTACACAACACCTCCACCAGCTCCCAAGCAGCTCTGCTTGTTTTAAATAACTCATGAACAGAACACCTACCTATGGAGTTCCAGAAGGAGGAAAGGAAGGAAATGTCCACTCTCCTTAGCACTGAATGATTAGAAATAAGCTAATCAGTTTATTGATGTCGAGATTTAAAAAAAGGACCATGAGTTTAAGAGATGGGACTTTAGCAGCCACTGCTCAGAAGGAACCACAGGCTGGAGGGGTCAGCAAAATCTGGAGCAAAACAGTGTCTTCTGAACACGACAGAACCATGAAACTCATGAGCTTACACAGCTGAACCATAGTTCTCGATGAAGAACACTGCACAGATGACAGCTTCAGGAAAGGGAGAGTCAGTTTTCTTTAAGAGACTGGCCCCTAGTAGGCCAACTGACTCTGGTGGACAGGCCCATACTCGGGAATATATTTGGCAGTACAAAGTGGATTTCAGTACTAAATAACACAGAATATGATGTTGGGGAGAAGGGAAGTGAGAATGGATCCAGGAGGCATTAGGGGGATGATCAAAATGTACTATAGGAAATTCCCTAAGCATAAAACATTTGAAAATGGTTTGCAATACAAGCAATCAAAATGAATCAACTTAACTCTGCAAAATAAACTTAAGCAGATTAAAAAAAAAAAAAGACATCTTCGAACTCCATAAAAAACAATGACCTACAGTATGATTCTTTCATGATGTGTATTTGTAGGGGGAGGGGGGCTTGGATTTGTTTTTTTTTAATCTCACTGCCTCAAGATAGATGTAAGATATCAAAGGAAAGAAAAGCATTTCCCTTCCAGCAATTTGCTATAAAATATGGCAGGCCAAGTATAATTTGCCATAATCTGGCCTTTAATTGAAAAGTAAGTATATTTAAGAATCCTGGGACTGCAATTCTTTAACAGTCACACATAAATAGTTATAGACCCTACAAGTTGTTTGGATAGACTAAACAGCACATAACTGTTCATATATACTGTATTCCTTTCTATACTGTATGAATTTAACAAGTATAAACTACTCATCAAGATTTGAACTCCAGGAGTATATGATTTTTATAGCAAGAACTATGCATTATTTTATAAATTAGGTCACCAATTAAAATGGGTTGTGCTAAGTATATGGTCAGATAGAATATTTGTCATGTACATACATAACATGGTTAGCAGCAATAATAGCCATTACTTTTATCAAATGGATATCACTACATCTAGAACTGACTACCAGCTTTAGGTGGCTAGCAGGTTTAGTGTTAGGTGGCTATGGAAAACTAAACCTCAAAGTCTCCTTATAGCTATGTGGGGACAAGTAACTAGGTCTGGGACAATTGCAAAGTGCCAGTAAAAGTGAACATCTTCCACATTCTGCACTTTAAAGACCCAACCCCCCCTTTCCCATTTCTATAGACAGGGCAGGACCACAAGGAGCTAGAGAAATGAAGGTGTATGTATGTATGGTGGTGTCAGAAGCTCTAGAACCAGAGTTACAGACAGGGGTAAGCTGCCATGTAGGTACTGGGAATTGAACTCTGATCCCTTAGAAGAGTAGCCAGTGTTCTTAACCAATGAGCCATCTCTCCAGTCCCACCAAGTCTTATTAATAAGCCCTATTATTCAGGTAGCCCTAGAGCTTATCACAGAAACTAGGAACTGTACCCTTGATACCATGTAGGTTATAAAAGCAGCTGAGCCAAAATTTGGTCCAGAGTCTGGCTGAGTTCAGGTTCTTAACACACTGCCTCCTTTCACATAATCTGTCTCTTGTGGTGAACTCTGTTCCTTATTACCAATGTAAGTTTCTACAAAATAGAACTGTTCACTGAGAAGAGAATTTCAACTATAATGTTACAGACCTATAGCCTAAGTGTCCTAAGACCTTGAGAACTTCAGAATCCTGGGACTGCAATTTTTTAACAGTCACACATAAATAGTTATAGACCCTACAAGTTGACACTTAGAACCATGAAGTATGCTGTTTAAATCAAAACAATCCTTATAGGAATATAAAATGGACCAAAAATATAACTGCTCTCCAAACGGTCTCAAAATTCAGGTGTTGGATATTTAACACTTGAAATCTAATAAGTCATCATTCAATGTGACCCTCAAAGATTGGAATTGTTTAAGAAAAATAACCAGATGTCCAGGTAGTCCAGGCTCCTTGGGCTCAGTTTCAGCTTTCAGGAAGGAAATCAGAAAGAAAGATAACCAATTCACACACTTGCAAAAACAATGATTCAACAAGATTTAGAAGCAGTTCTGGGTCTTCCCCACAGAGAACTTACAGGTCTTTCTTTGCTCACACTGCTGTAGCCAGAGCTGCTATACTCACAGGAAAGTGCATATGTCAAATACCTCAGGTATGGAGCCCCCTCACCCCACAGATGAGGAAACTGAGGCTGAGAGAGGCAAAGTACTTGCTAAAGGTCACAAGTCATGTGATTTGTAGATGGGATGCCAGGACTCAACCCAGGTATGACTGCCAGCAACTGGCATTTCTTCTTTATAGAACTGACAGCTTGGAAGTAGTTACCTGTAATTTGTTGCCTGAAAATGAGATATACCATGAGAAAGATCTCCCATTGGTATTACTGTGAGATGTATCTTATGAGGACAAAAATCTGAAAGCAGAGTACAGATCTATCTAATAGCCAAAAGCGAGGGGAGGAAAAGGTTCAGACAGATGACGGTTCGTGGTTACTAAATTCTGGTATTAGGGATCCTAAGAAATTCTAAAACCAAAGTACTAGATAATTATTCACTTTTAATAGCAAGAGACAGTTGTATCTTTGTCTAATGACTAGGAGCCTAGGACTAGTTTTTAATGTTGTAGTGAAATATATTAGAAAACTATTATTCTGTAATCTTAAAACTATAGATCAACTGTACATATATTTGAGCTAAAACTTGGCTTTAAAGAAAAGGTTTTATAGTTAAAACCAAGCAAATTTAACAGTGGTAATTAACTACTACATTTTTTCCTAAGTCTGGAAAAAAATAAACTATACACAATCAAAACCAATCAATGCACAGAGCTAAGTTAAAAGGCAAATAATCTAGATGTATGTAAATTTACCTCCTGTTTCTGTCAGACTCCAGACTCAACTTTCAGATGCTCAAAACACTTCTGACTACTGTCTTGTAGCTCTGCACAGTCTCCAGAGAACACCTTCCTTTCTTCCCCCAGGTAGAATCATTTAATTTTTAAATAAAACGTTTAAAAATAAATTCAAATGCCACAGCTGCCTTTCTGGCAGCAACACTGCCACAGAGAGAGCTAGTGTTAAAAGATCAGATTAAGATCCGTTAGTCCTGGCACTAAGTGATGCCCGTAGCCATGCAAGAGTGATTTTCCTGCCACTGAAGAGACAGGAAATAGAATCCTTCTTTCTCTAATACCCTGCCTCCCCACCCTCCAGATTAAGGTCCATCTGGCCTCTGGGAAGAAATGAGGTATCTGCTTACAGAATACCCTAAAATACAAGGTAGACTGTGTTCAATCTCAAACACAAATGAGAACATGAGCAATGAGAATAAACACATTTGTGGCTATATTTTAAGAGGTATACTCCCATCTTAGGAAATTAGAAGAGTAAAAGAAGAAAAGACATACACAGAATTAGGATTTAGGAAACCATAATGTGGGGTCATTATGTGTACTAAGGACTAAAATCAAGAACTGTCAAAACCGTAGGAAAACAAATAATCAAACGTTGAAAGAATGATGTCTACCCTCCAGATGAGAGCAGAAAAGAGTTGCCAATATTTCCCCCATGGCTTTTCTCTAAGGGGTACAACATCCTCAACCAATTAATTTCAGTCTTGCTTAGCCCTGCTACCACAGCATATTCAGTTCCTCCTGGGCCTGCTCATACAAACAACATAACTATGTGGGAAAATGAGCTTGTACCTCCAAGACTACAATCCACAGACAGCAGAAATGCCATGTGATTGCCTATAGTGGTCTGTACCTGCAGAGGCCCAAAGAGTAACACCACCCTAGGGATAATTCTAACTTTTCCCTTCTGCCTTTGGTTATCACACTGCAACCTGGTAACAGCTTTGAGGGTCACACATTCTTCACACATTCTTCTCACTCTAGCTCCACAAGTAGAACTTCTTAAAATAAGAAACACTCACTAGGTGAGGCCTGGAACAGTCAAGCTTCCCAAAGAAATGACACTACGGGCTCAAGAGATGGCTAAATGTTGAAAGCACTTGGTTCTCTAGCAGAAGAACTAGATTCTGTTTCCAGCATTCACTTGTTGGCTTACAGCCATCTGTAACTCCGTTTTTTAGGGATCTACTGCCCTCTTCTGGCCTCTTCAGGAACCAGGCACATATGTAGCACACATACATACATGGAGGCACACATAGAAATAAAAATAAATAAATCCTAAAAAAAAAAAAAACAACAAAAAATGCAAATATGCTCCTTGACACTTAGTCAAAACACATCTAATCCAGTCACAGGCAAATAGTCAGTAAAAATAGATAAATGAGGATAATGAGGTTTAATGGTCACAGCTAAAAGGGAAGAAAAACAGCAATTGAATTAGGAAGTAGCAAGGTTTTGAATAGAGTGTGCTCTTCTTCAGTGTAACAGTTACTCAAATATAATCCTGGTTTGGACAAAATAAGTCAGACAGAAATCCACATGTGTATAATGCATGTACAAATTCAAATACTGGTTTGTGACTAACCCCAGCACACACATTGTTAGAAAGTATAAACAGCTGTTTTGAACAGCAGTGATAGAACATAGTAACTAAAAAGAGTGGGAGTGCAAACTCTACCCAAAAACAAAGTGCCAAGTACTGTGTGTGGTCTCAAGACTTTAAAAATAGTTCTTCCTTCTTATAGCTGATCATTACCAGAGCAAATAAAGGATTCAATAATCCAAAAGCAAAACCATTCCTTTCCAGTATTCTCACCTAAACTTTCTACCTACCCAAAGCAAGAAAATAAGCAAAGTAAAGAAAGAGGGGGACACAAGGAAACCACCAAGCAAGCTCTAGGAAGGTAGACCCTCCTGCACACTTGCATGAATTTTTGACAGTATGCACTTTCCCTGGTAATAAGCAAAACAAAACTAGTGAGCCACATGCCAGGCACTGGCCCATAAAAAGGCCTATCAGCAAAGCCTAAAGTGACACAGAAATGAGTACACTGAAATTTATGTTGGATGTCTTTTCTAAATACATAGACAACATAAAGAATTAATCATTAATTTAAAATAACTTTTTAAAAGCAGCAGCCAAAAGTCCCATTAGTTCACTAGGTGAAGCTTTTCTGTCTGATAAACCTTTTACTGAGTCTCAATGCTCAGTGACAGATGTACAGATGTACAGATGTCTTGCTGGCAATTTTACCATCTCTGTGATTGGATGGCATTATAGCAAACAGGCATAATTCTGAGCAACACTACTTTTAATAATGACAGCAAAATATTTTAACGATTAAATTTTACTTAACACAGAAATATTTGATTAATAAATACATTTAAATTATGTTACACTCGATATTAATAAGGTTCAGAAGTTGGGATGAGACAATTGCATCTTAGAAATATGAAATAGGAACAAGGCCAGAATCAGGTCTACAGTCCCTTATCTGCAGAATCAATAAAACACGAACAACCTCTAGCCATCAGATCAACTATCTTACCTCTTGGGACAGGAAAGGAATGACCTGTGCACAGATAGCATTTAGTCGTTTAACAATCTCTGCCTGCAAAAAAGAAACACAACAGATAAAGTAGTCAACTGGTTATAGATACCCAAAATATTAACAGGTTTATATACTGTACTCTGGCTGGCAATGTCTAAGGAAGAGGAAAACCACCTTCCAAGCAAGCCCATTAAAAGGAGGCAGTGACAACAGAGTCATATTAGCAGCAGGATTTATTAAACAGCATTCATCTTAAAATTTAATCCTCAAGCGCAAGGGTAATAAAAAGTGAATTTAATATTCATGACTAGAAACCAGTTTTTGAAAGCTTTCATCAGAAGGACCCTTGCCCAATCTAATGGTTTTCTTAAACCCCAAGTCTTTATTTAATTCAGATAACACACATTTTTTCTATACAGATCCCAACTGTTTCCATAACCAAATGATTAGACTTCCACAATTGTGTAAAAATATTTCTCTCTTCCCTACCCGCTCTTAAGTTCAAGCAAGCCTTGAACTTAACAACCTGAGTGCCTCAGCCTCCAGAGTGCCTGAATCTTAGGCACCTGGCAGCCTTTGCTTGTCAACACTTCAGTGGGATTTTTATACTTAGTTCCCAATCTCCTAGGGGCTGAAGAGTGGGGGGAAAACAGCATCAATCAAGTAAGCTGATGTAATTCTTAATTGCCAAATAGTAGAATATTTTCAAACAGTAAAGGCTTGCAAATCTGTCAACCAGGGTTTTCAGTGTATAGTTCAGAACATGCTAAGGTCTTCAGAGAGCAATCTGAGTCTGAAGACTACCTTCATTATCATTTTACTATAGACCTGCAAAAGTTGTAACAGTTAGACTATAGAAGCTATTCTTTGTATTTTTAGAAATACAGGGACAAGATGTACATACCTTGCACACTGGGGGTTTTAACACAAGAAAGAAAAAAAAAGTGTGCTATTACATGTTTTCTTAAAAAACCTGTTCAGAACTTTACTGATGTTTCACCTTAATACACATCTTCAGATGGCATGTTCTACACTTTATGATAAGCAGACAGTTTTTAATGTATGCACATATGTGCATACAAATTACTCATATTTAATGATGGGGTGGTGTAAAGAGGAGGTTAAGAAATGTTAAAAGACAGAAAATGTGAAGCAATTACTATTCCTGAGACATTCTTAAAATAAATCCAGAACCAATTCATTTTATGAAAGCACACAAATGCTCTTTTTCTTCCTAAGTCATTATAGAACAGCAACTTTCTTCTTTTTGCAGCAACCCTTTTAACTTTGTAGCTATGCAATTTCTTAAATGCCAGCACCTTAAAAACTTCATCAGCCAACCCAAAACAAAAATTCACCATTAAGTCCTGAATGTTGGCTTTCCATTCCAGCCTGCATTTAAAAAGAAAGACAAAGCCCAGAACCAGTAAACAGCAGTGACTAAAACTCCACTGTGCTGCCCTGATTTAATTTACTGCCCTGGCCCCTAGGATCATTTAGCCATCCTTTAAGAATGCTTAAGCCACCATGAAAGGCTGCAATGGGAACCACCAAACCACTCTCCACCTGGATGAACATTCCACAGTGGTGATGGAGTTAAATTCTAAGGTAAGTTAAGAAAACAGACAGCAATAAGGAGGCTGAATGCTCCATGTCTCAAAGGCATTTTGTGGTTAGGCTTTTGTAAGGAGAGGTGGGGGTAGGAATAAAAGATAATGAGACTTTGGGGCAGACCAAACTGATGATTCTTCTGCTTAGAACCATCTGCCAAGCATATTTTCCTCATTATGTTGTTTACATAAATAAAATAGTCCCTTGCTAGGTTGAAAAAAAAGTACGTGGGCATGTAGGAAAACTGAGTTCTTTAATTTGCCTACATAATGTAGACAGTAAAAACTACTCAGGAAACTCATTCATCTGGTCAAATAAAAAACAAGAGTTATCTGGCACCTTAATAAGCTATTTTAAGTCCAAGCACCCATTTAAAGCGAAAACAAAAAAACCACCAAGATTTAAAAAAAAAAAAGTCTTAATACTAAAAATTATGTATGTTAACATACACACAAACAGAAAAAGAAGGGTAAAATCTTCAAACTTTTTCTTTACAGGTCTCCTTTTGTTTAAAATACTTCTTAATTTCTTTATCCTGTCATGCTAATAGATTTTCATGGACAGGCTAATTGGCAGCAAGGGGGTGGGGTATATCTGTGTGATTTCATACAATTAAGCAGGCCATTCCTCACTTTGAAAGCTAAAGTTTCCTCGGAAACACTGCTGCTTCCATGGTCATCTAATTTCACCTCTTTTGTCCCACAAGACCAAGCTTTGGGGAGGCATCATTTATTTTCAGGCCTTTCCACTGGGCTTCAGCGATCAACCAGTAATACTGTGGACACACACTTCTAATGGCCTATGTTTTGAAACTGAGTCTAATCTAATGGCGTGGGGCCCAAACTCCTTTTCTAGCACAGCCATTAAAGGATGTAGGTTATTGCTGTTGTCACCATTGATATTTGTCATTGTAATGTAATTAGGGCCCTAAAATGATGCATTACAGCCCTTGGCACAGCTTCTATTAAAATCTTTTCTTCTGCTCACTGAACTGCGACCTGCTTTCTGATGAATAACAGACAGCTAGCTTTAGGGTAAGAAGCAGATTCATCAAAGAAGTATTTTTCAGCTTTAGGGAAAGAGAAAAAGACAACCTAGGAGGAAAAGCCACAATACACGTTTGAAATCATCTGACCACTTGAAATTCTGATTGCATCTGATGAATCTGGCTTAGACAATATATTTCCAGGCTTTGAATCACATGGTTAATCAGGACTCTAATCTGCTATCCATCAGCCTATGCCAGTTCTTTGGCTTCCAATCAAATTTATAGGTGATGTGGGTCATGCATCCCTGAGCAATGCATTCACAGATAGCCCATTGAAAAAGGCAAAGAGGCTGAAATACTGTTCGTTGTTGGAATTACTGGGTGTTATTATAGTTTGATGCTTTACAGGCACTGCTAAACTACTGCCTTTAGTACCCATGATACTCCAAATCAACATTAATAGTCCTAATAAAAGGACAATTGTTCACATTAAAAGATGACAAAGACCCTCATACTTTGTCAAATACATTAAACAACATTTGACATCTTCCCTAATCATAAAGATACACATTTAAGAAAAGCAGTTGATGGGGCTGAAGAAATAGCTTGACCCTTAAAAAATGCTTGCAGAAAACCAAAGTTCCATTCCCAGCACCCACATCTGGCAGGTGACAAGGGCCTGTTAACTCCATTTCAAAAGGATCAGACACCCTCTTCTGTGCACACTGGCCCTTGCACACATATATGAATACATATATCAGGCTCATACTAATAAAATTTCCTTCAAATTTTTAATAAAAAAATACGGTTAACACATTTCCTACCCAAGATTCACCACTATTTTTTATTTTGTTTTATATCACATTCCAATGAAAAGATCCAATAAAAATGAGCATCTTCCCTGCTCAAAAGCCAACCCCCCCCCAAAAAATACAAACAAACAAAAAAGCCATTGTGTTTTGGCAAAATACCTTAGAAAAAGTGACAACAAAAAAAAAAGCCATTTTATGAAAACCCTTGACTATGCAATCAACACCTGGTACTATGTGCCATTGTGCTAACTCTAGAGAAGAGATGAAGAATGGGAGAGAAGCATTAACAGTCATAACAATGGAGGAAACACAGGAGAAATCTCAAGTCACTCATTTCACCTCTTCTACCAGACAAGTTGAAAAATTTAATAAGCATCTTACATCATGAAAAACATTTTTTGCAAGGTAATAAGGCTTTTTAAAATTTTTAATCTATTTGTTTATTTATTTTGGATTTTGGGGACAGGCCCTGGCTGTCTTACAATTCACTTTGTACATACAACAGACTGAAGAAGACTGTTTTTAAGAGCTTCCCATCCCACTTCCTCCTACAAGAAAACAGTCTGGATACTCAATGCATATTATATTGAAAATATGAAAGTATCAATTACACAACTTTTTTTTTAACTTCTTCACACTTCCCTCAGTGAGTTCCACAGAATCAAAGTCTCTACTGATGGTGTCACTAAAGCAATGTCAACCTGGTTCATGCTTTGAACTCATCTGTATGCCATTTTACCGCATGTTGAAGTGTGCTACCAAGTGACAATGCACAACCCCATGTGTCCTAACAAGATACATGGTACTACTGGTGGTGCTCGGACAGCAATATGCAGGACAATGTCCTTGAGAGAGAAGAGTATTTCTATATCTCATGAAACTATTTCAATCGGCCCCCAAAAGTCTTATGAAAACTCTCAGCCACTATTAAACTGTGCTCCTCCCTCTTACCTTTGAGCTTCCTAAAAGTATTTCTTTGAAGAAAACCTCAGCTAGTCACCTATTACCATATTACCTGAACTTTGATATTATATTTAATATTGCTCCAGCATTACAAGGGATCAAGAGAATGCTGTTATTCAGGGAAAGAGTAATGATCCTTGTGCTTGACATTCAGTAAGTCATACAAGGTCAAATCACTGCTGTTCTCAAGTTTGAAAAAAAGTGTAACTAATGTTATCATTTGTACTCAGCCCCTCAGAGAGGAAGGGTGAGGAATACAGAAAGAAGGTTGAGAGCGGAAAGTGGGGTTCAGCAGGAGCAGGCAAGGAAAACTAGCTTCTCTAGTAACTTTAACTTAAGTCTTCACAGAACAGGGTGGAGCTGGTTGAGAACCTGATTACCTGTGCTCACCAAGCTCTTGACATGCTTCTGCCCTCAACACTCCCCTGCCAGTATCACAGCAAGGAATGTCAGCTACTTTGTTCCTTTTCCTTCCATAAATATACTGGGGCCTTTCAATGCTAATTTACAATTACACATTTTCACACTTAGGCATAGGGATAACTACTCCTGTGACAACAAATGGAAATAATACAGCTTGATTTTCTCCAACGGGACTGATTATGATCAAAATGATGTGAGAAATACCCAAAGTGAAGAATTCTGAATTCAGGAATAAATAAAACCAACTCATGGTACTTATCAAGGTCTCACAGGGATGCCTGTACTGTATATCCATGAAAACAAGAAGCCATCTCTTAGGGAAAATCATGCCAGATGATTTGGCTATTTCTCCCTGGTCACATCCAGGCATGTCAAACCTGGAGGCAGCATATATCCGAAGACAGCTATGAATGAACACATTTACAGATAAAATCATGTTTCAATGCCAAAAGGCTGGACAACACCCTGGTTAGGTTAGACCGTCTTTATCTGTATTCTTCTTGCTTATCATCATTTTTTTTTCAATAGTTCTCCATCTATGGCTATATTCCTGAGTATTTATTTTCCTCTCAACACTAGCACAGTCTTTTATATTGTTTTTAAGCATCCTCTTATTACCTGAAATTTCAACTAGTTGAAGCTATCACTGCCAAAGCATCCTCTCAGTCCTTTGAATGTTTTCCCACAGTGATGAGTACCCAGTCTGATCAAAAGCAAAGTTATGATTTGTTCCTATATTTGCCCAGATACAAGGCTCTCATCCATTCTTGTTATAGTGCTCAGTTAAGACAGCCAGAACAGGTGAGTCACAGCCTGGGCCTGTTTGTATGGAAGGTGTTTCAAGGACAGAGGCAGAGACTTTCTTAAATCTCTTCTTGTTGACCCTGCTACCTAAAACATCTTTACCAGACATCCCAGGACTCATTCCTCACCATAATGTTAAGCCTCAGTCCATAAAATATCCTATTACTCCAATGACTTCACAGAAGAATCCCTATTCTACTCATTGACCCACTCCAGCCTTGTGTCTTGACAGCATGTCATTAGCTGGAATCATTATGTTTACCAATTGCCTGGGAATCTTGGTATAAAGCAGATGGAGTTGGGCCTGAAAAGACAGGCCTGAACAAATTCCAAGATGCTGCTGAGAGACTCTGCTGGTCCATAGAACAGGCAAAACTCAAGCAGAATAGCAAAGTTTTAATGCATATGAGCTTGATGAGGTCAACCATGTGATCAACAAGTGCATTCAATGTGACTAGAATACAAAAGACATTTAATATATCATTTTGTAAATGAAGTATAATCCAGGCCAAGCATGTAGGTAGGCATGCAAAAATTGTTATGGAAGAGCTAAAACACATCAATGTACCAACCATAAAGGATTATCCATCTACAAGACCTACTCACATTATAATTTGGTTTGTCTGGCTTTGTGGTACATACTTTTCTGACATTTAGGAAGTCATATCATTTAAAAAGAATAAGACATATTCTCACTGGACAGGAAAAAATGAAAATTTATTCTGGATGACTTCTGAATTGTGAGTCAAGATTAAAGTTTCCATTCTGAATTCTTGGCAGGATATGTGATTTAAAAGATTATTTAGAAACAGAATGCAGATGTAGCTTAGCCTCCTTCTAATATTGCTTGCAGCAGATTACTAATCATCTGAGCCTTTGGCATTCAGCACATCTGCAGGAAGATACACTATGAGAGCATTTTGTATTCACAGTTCAGAATAAATTCTAGAACAGTACCTGGAATAAATCAATTTGCTTAGAACAGTCCATAGAAAGGCCTTAGTCATGCTGCAGCATCACAGGCTCACAGGGCTCATAGGAAGTAAAAGAACAGCTCCTAATAATTCAATGTGCAGTGGGTGATGGGAACTAAACATGGTTTAGTATATTCTAACCCACCTCATACCTATTAAAACGTTCAAATAGATTATGAGAGCCAGGCTAGAGGAACCATGAACACAGCTGCAGCACAGTACCTCCAGAATAGGTGCCCTCTTAACAAGGGCAGGAATTGCTACAATGTTCCTTAATGCATGAGCCTTGAACATCAATCAGGTAAACTTAGAATTCTACTTTCTGGTATCCAAACAAGCTCCTCAATGCACTTGACAAACCTGTTTGGATACACTCTTGTTCAATGTTTTAAAAATTAGAAAAATTCTTTGTCAACACAAAACAAATAATCTTGCCTAACTTTTGTTTTGGGGTTTTTTGTTGTTGCTGTTGTTGTTATAGTGTATTCTACCCAAAAGGGACTCTTAACTCACTGACTCCTCATCCAAGCTTCTTTCAACAGCTCATGCTGGGGTGATCAATCCCTTTTCCCTGGGGAAAGCCATCTGAAACAGAGTGGCCTAAAATTAAGCAGCAAAAAGGAAGTCTCATCCAACAGATTGAGATGCTCCTTGCCCCAGTAACCATAAAACCCACAAATGTTCCCTGTAGTCTGGCTTCTAAATACTTTTATGTGGTGTGTATATGTATGTGTTTTTTCAATACTCCACAAGGTAAGTTGAGAAAAGTAAAGGTAAAAACAATTATCTATTTGTGCTTCTATAATCTACTTTTAGAATGCACCGTCATCCCTGTCCATGAGGGATTTGTGATGAGAGCCTCTACAGACATCAAATCTGCAGATGCTTATTATTCATAAAATGGCAAAGTATTTGAATAGGATCCATATTACCCTCTTGCTATAACATCTAACAGAATGTAGATACAATATAAATGGCTAAATGCACTTTATTGTTTAGGAAATAATGACAGACAAACATGTGCTTAGTACAGACACATTTCTCCCCAATACACTGAATCTGCAGTTAGTGGAACACACATAAATAGAGCCATGCACATAGAGGACTGACTATATTTCAAGGTAGTTTTAAATTATATCATGCATGAGATTTATGATATGTGCACCTTAGTAAAGGCCTAAACCATGAATATATTACTGCCTTTTTATTCATTCAACAAGTACTTATTAACTGTCTACTTAATGTTGTCAGAACTCTTAGGTGCTGAGTGTAGACATGAGTGAAGTGAACAAGACAATCCATGCTGCCCTGAAGTTCAAAGCATAGGGGTGGAGACAAAGACATGTACACAGACATACAAAAGAGAATTTCAGGTATTGAAAAGTATCTATAAAGAAGACAATCCTAGGATAAGGGTGAGTCTGGTAAGGATAGAATAATCAGGAAAGGATAAGAGGAAGTGATTTCAAAGTTGAAACATGGTTGGTAATACCACCTCCCAAAGCAGGTTCTATACCACACCTTGCACAAGTTATTAACAAGTAAGTATCTACAAAGTGCTCTCTGACCACATGGCCTCACTCTGCCTAAACAAAATTAAACAGCTTTCTTCCCTATCAGACACCTCAAAGCATCTCATTTGACAGTATTAGTTTACTATCTTTGGAATGAAATACACAAAAAGCAATATTACTGAAACGTCCTTGACTATAGAACCCTAAAAGTCCTCCTAGAAGACAATATTCTCAGGAAACAGTTGGTTAGCGATTTCACAAACCAGACCTCACCCCAGATATGTTAGCTCAAAATCTCCAAGAGTAGGACCCGGGAACCAGTGCTCCATTTTAAAATTCCCTGGGTAATTCTAACACACAAGTAGGACTGGAACCATTATGCTAGAATACAGAATACATGCAGTAAAAGTCAAGGGAAAGAGGAGCAGAAGCAGTCTGTCTACTGTGGTCTGGCAGGGCAGGCCTTCAATGCCATACTCCAGAGCTTGAATTTAACTTGGTAGGTAGCAAGGATCTACCGGGGACAATTTCTAGGAAAGTGGTAGCAAATTATAAGCATGTTAAGATATCTCAATGCCTTTAGGGTTCTAACCCTCTTCTTGCCACAGATTACACTTGAATGGCTATGGAAAAGAGATAGTAAACATAAAAAAAGATGGATGTTAAAAGATAATTTTCAAGCAAGAACAAAATTCTCAAAGCACCCTTAACATAAGAAATGAAACAATATGATTTCAGATATTGGCTTTCGCTCTGAGCTAGCAGCTGCAACACACAGTGTAGTGAATGCAGAAGGCTCTGACCCCATGAGGTGTTTACAGTCCAGCAAGGAAGAAGATCAAATAGAAATAAACACAGGAAGCCAGGCCTAGTGGTGCAGGCCTGTAATCCCAGGTACTAATGAGGCTGAAGCAGGAGCATCAAAAGTTCAAAGCCTGTCTAGGCAACAGAGTAGGCTCAAGGCCAGCCTGTGCAACGTAATGAGACACTGTTCCAGGATATAAAACAGAAAGAGGGATTGGGTTATACAGTTTATTTAGATAACTGATAATGTGTTTGCTTATCACAGGCAGAGCCCAGGGTATAATCTCCCACTCTGGGAGGAAAGGATTAAGTATAGTGGGGAAAATCCCTTATGTGAGACATAGTTAAGTCCTCAATCTTTAATAATTTTCTACTTCTCTTTCAGATTCCATGTCACATCTAAAATAGGGGAAGAACAGATAGGATTTACAAAGCCCATAATATAGTAAATGAGATGATAGTATTTCTCAATGATTTAGGCATGAATGCTATCCTGAGGAACCAGGATAAAGTGAGTCTGAAAGACGAAGATAGAGGGCAGGGCAAGAAAAGACCATTCTAAAAAGGGGAAGCCTGTCACACCAGCCTAGCGCTCTCACAGCACAGGAAAAGCAGTAGCAGCAGATGTGGCTAGAAGTGGTTCAGACAGCCTAGAGGCCAGGACTATGACCACTTAGACATTTCCGTACTCACAGTGAGTGATCCTAAATATGGTGGCAAGGAATGCTACATGAGGTCACCCCAACCATCCTAAGAGAACCAGCTTTGTGCAGGGGATGTCACTTTATGCTCAGAGCAATGTAAGAGTTTGACTCTTGTCCCTATCTTTAGATAAGAACAGTAAAGTGTTAAAGAAATAAACAGAAAGACAGCCAGAGAGAAAGAAATGCCAAGCAGGAATAACAGGGGCAGATTCTAGAAAACCTGTGGCCTGGATGCATGGTGTAGCTAGCTAATGAGTAAGAAGGAAAAGCAGAGATCTTGTCCTCCCCCTGAGGACTTTGTCCCTGAAGAAACTGGGTAGACAGGTTAGTTGACTTCTTTACATAAGCTCACTGGATCTCCAGCAGGCTTGTGGGGGTGGGTAACTTTTGGAAACATGTTGGGTTTAAGTACCTATGAGACACTGAAAGGAGAAAGACAACAAAAGGAAGGCCAAGCTCATCTACTTAACAGTGAATGAGATAAAGCATCAGAGAGAATAGTCCATACTGAGAATACAGATTTTCACTGCTCCTAAACGTGACCAGAAATACCGAGACAGCAAAGGCTACTGAAAAGACAGTCAGGAAGCAAGCCAGCAGAGTCTCTGACACAAAGGTCTAATGGATAATAATGGTAACCAGAGTGACAATAAGGCAAGGAGACACATTGCATGGAGAGAATCATGCGTGGCTGGACTGGATTTGGCCAACAGAAGGAGTCTATGAAGCAAAAAAAGAAAGCCAGAATGTACAGCTACACATCAAGGTAGGCAAACCAAAGGCTTGTGTCAACGTTTGTTTTGGAGAATAATTATGGAAAGGGATGGGAACAACTCAGCCTAAAGTGACTACAACATTTTGAAAACACAGAAGATACAAATCATCAGCTATGAATTCCCAGATCTGCAGGTGATTTTCTAATTAGTAACCTAGCTGAGCCATGACTAAACTCTCAAGTGATTCCAAATTCCATTTCCACAATCTTGAAATAAGAAGAGTTGCCCCAGGTATGATTGGCAGGTATGATTGGCAGAAGTACCTATGTGGACTGATGTTTGAATAAAATCCTTTTACGTAAATAGTTGCTTTAGGACAGAACTGAATAAGATAGTATAATAAATTGAGTGGCTGTATTGTTAGGTATTGATTGAAGCTCAGGGTTCTCTCTATTCTCAATTAAGAAAGTATCCCTCACTAATTTACACTACACAGGGGAAGAAGGGCTATAGAGCTCAAGAGAAGGCTAAAGAAAGATCTAAGGTAGCAGACTCATTGGTACAACAGTAACAAACACAGGAGAGACAAGTTCTTCCTCAATTGACTAGGAGTGAGGTCACAGGCCAGCTCCAGAAAATTTGCTGTCTCTCCAGTTTGATGCACTACGACCCAGAAAAGACATTCTTAGTATTTACATTCTGCTACTGACATAGGATCTCTTTTTGTTTTCTCAGTAAACAGATATCTGCCCTGGGTGCAGTACAACTTATACATAGTAGTAAGGAGGAACAGCAGCTTCTGGGTGCAAAATGGAGAGTTGGGAGAGATTTTAAAGTTTCTCTGACGATAACACAGTCCTAAAATTTAAAACTACAAAATAAAAGTTGTAGAAATGTTCTTTTCATTAAGTAGATGGGTTAAAAAAGTGGGGGAAGAAGAAATCCCTGAAAAAAGAATTTATGAGTACTTAGAATAATGTAAACAAGTTTTATATTCACAGAAGCACAACCTGCAATGCCCTCAAGAGCTGTCAACTTGTGACCCTGTCAAATGTCTGGGCCATGCTGTGCATGTTCATGCCCCCTAGAATTAGATCAGACCTTTAACTTACTTTGTATTCAAGATTACACTTTATTTTATGAACTTCAATCTCAGTCTATGCTCACCTTATAAATAACCCTGATGAATCTTTTGATTGACTACATATTCTAAAAAGTTAGCCACCACCACCACCCTACCACCCCCAATTAGCAAGACAAAAAGAGGTTTAGAGCCAGGATGTAAATCAGTTACTGTTTAGTTCAGGTGGTTGGGTTTTTCTTGTTTTCTGTTTTAAAGATAAAGACACTGACCACAAAAGAAGCTGCATGTTCACTTATATTCCAGTATATTCCTTATCTCATTGCCCAGTTTTATCAAATGTTCACAGAGCTGCTGCAGTCATGGACCATGCTCTGGGTAAAACTACACCACAGTAACAGTCCTAAGTCCCAAACTGTAACGTCTTTAAATTTTAGTCTATGTGTCTTCATGGCAGCAAGCTTCTCCAACACAGCCCTAAGAAATAGAACATTTCTTACCCTCCTTCCTGACTTAGAGAAGTTAAATGGCCCCATCTAGAACACTATTTAAGAACCAAGTGAGTAAAGTCATTCAGGGATCTTCCTACTAGGAAGATTGCTCACTAGGCTGGAGATGAACCACAAATCATAAACAGTATTTTCTTACTGAATACTATGAGACATTGAAAATAACATGAAACTTAAGATTAGAATAGTCAGTAAAATACTGGAACTGGCCAGGCATTGGTGGCACATGCCTTTAATCCCAGCACTCAAGAGGCAGAGGCAGAGGCAGATGGAACTCTTGTGAGTTCAAGGCCAGCCTGGTCTACAAGAGCTAGTTCCATGACAGCCTCCAAAGCAATACAGAAAAACCCTGTGTCGAAAAACCAAAAAGGAAAAAAAAAAAAAAAAAGAAGAAGAGATACTGGAACTAGCATGAATGTGTAAGTATGTTTGAACTTCTGCAACAAAATACTTCTAAATTGGTGTGCTTTAACTTATATTTATAAATTCTCCAAAATTATTCTTTTTGACTACTTACCCCAAAATGATTCTAAGAATTTACAGGTCAATCTAAGAAATATACCAAAATGAAAAGGGTTGGAAGTGACAGTTTAGTACAGGGCTTTAGTGAACAAAGAAGTGGACAAAAAACGAAAAACCACTACTTTCTCTGTAAGCAAGTCACTGGGTCAGGATTCTGACCACCAAGCTATATATACACAAAGCAAGGATCCATAGGGAAGCCTCTATGACCTCTAGAGTACCAACAATCACAGGTTACATAAAAGGGTCTAGTACTTAAATATGAGCTATGCACATCCTCCTATAAACTGTAACTCATCTCTAGATTACTTAAAATATCTAATGCAATGTAAGTGCTGTGTGAGTAGCAGCTACACTTTATTATTTAGGGAGCAGTGAAAAGATAAAGGTATTTGTGCATAATCAGTATAGATGAGTCTGAATAATTTTTATCAAGTTATCTAATGATACACTTTTTGACACTTTAAAATGAAATGAAAACACACTATTTATTTCAAGTATTCATGTCTGAAACCTGACTGGTGAATTCACCAAAGAGACATAGCCTCATCAGTCAGTATATAGAGGGAGACTGCACAGTCCCAGTCTTCGGCCTTTGCCTGGCCCACAGTACCTTCATTAGCTTGTTGAAATTCTGTAAATATATAATTTCCTTTAATATTACTTTCTATAGCAAAGGAAAGAATCTAAGCCCTATCTTTAAAGAACTCAATCTAACTTAGAGTGAAAAGAACAAAGACATTACTGTATTTAGAGAAAGCATCCAGAAGGATAGAGACCATAATGAGCACACACAGGAAAACATTTCTACCACCATTGATGACGATTATGTCATTACATTCAATTGGCCCCAATTAACACTAGCTCTATGTGATGTTGAAATTTAAAGCTGTGGTCAGATTTGGAGAAGACATCCACACCCCATAAGGCAACGTATGTTTCTGACAGTTACAACAGACTACATGACAGAGCAGTAAAACCACACGTTACTCCCCCTTGGACCAGATCTTGGTGGCTTTATGCCACCAAGCAATATTTTGGTTTACCAAAATGTTCTCTATGGGTTTCCTAATTTCATGTGTATTCAACTTTTCTCATTATAACTGCTATTCTCACTCAACTACAAAAGCTTAAGTTTAATAACTATCAAAGGGTACAGTAATACTTTAAAATATAATGCATGCCTCATATTGATGATTCACAGAAACTTACAAAGTCACCCAGTGGCCAAATGCTTTCCTTAAAAGGAAATATTTCCCAAACCACTGTCCACAAAGGATTGCCTAGCTAACACCCTTGTGGTCTGGGTATAGAATACAAGCACTAACAGTGGAATCCTAGAAGTCTAGAGAAGAGCAGACTCAGCACCAGGAGAAATGAAAAAACAAACTGTTCCTTTCCCTCCTTTCCTTTCACACCTTCTTCCTAGGCACTCATACTGCAATACACCTGACACCAGTTTTTCCCCATTCAGTATCTCTCTGCTAATGTCCCATGTTTTTCCCACCTTGTACAGGACAGTGTCTTGGGTCCTTCTACAAAGTACCACCAAAACCATGACTAGTATACCACATGGTTCCCTCCTTTTTCGTCCTACTACTGCTCCTCTAAGGACCCACCTCCTCAATGCTGTCTCTTTATTCACACAGCTACAATCAACATTTACTGATGTTTGCTCTTGGACCCTAAGCTAGGTGCAGAGAAGAACACACCAAGAAAATAGATGTGGTCCTGGGTTTTCATGTGATTGTCTCTTTATGTTTCTTTCAACAGTCCAAGCATTCTTTCTAGTATTTGAGGCCTTCAATAATAAACGCATCCTAAACCAACTTCTACTACTCTCTTGTCTACCATTGGAAATGCTAACCACAGCCTGAACAGGCATAGAACATTCTTGATTCTGTGGCTTAGAATCCTTCCCTTTCTGTTCTCTCTGCCTAAGAGGTCTTCACTCCTTAAAATTCATCTACCACCTTCCATAACAGCACCCTAATAGTCCCAGAACCAGAAAGATGACCTCCTTGTCATTTTCTATCACAAGTGTCTCCACTGTACTGTTTACACTGATCCAGGAGAAAAGGTAGAATTTTCTGAGGCAAGCCTTCTTACCTCTTATAACTCTTACAGGTCTCAAAGCACCATCTAAGTGGTAGTATGAGGCTAAGTAACTGTTGTTCGATAAAAAAATATAAAAGCCATTATATCTTTGATGTACCCAGAACTACAATCTCTTACCAAACCCTTCTAACCAGGGAATAATGTAACCCTACAAAGCTAGGTTTTTTTCATGTTTGTAAGTTACAATCTTAACTTTTACAAATTCAATCCTAGACACTTGACTTTAAGAAGCTAACTATGTCAATTTATAAAGACAGTTTCTGGGTATTCCTAAGTAATACAATATAGAAACTACCTATACAGTCAATACACTGTTGTTATGTAATTTAAGTATTGAGAGATGATTTGAGATATCCAGGAGGATGTGCACAGTTACATGTAAGTAGCAGTGAACCTCAAATAAATAAAAGGGAACAGTAAAAGTAAGTAAGGAATGTCAAATACTAAAGAAAGCAAGAGACTGAGAAGTGCAATTTAGAGGCAGGGATGTACATTATCTTACAAAATTACATCCCTAACTGAAACAAAAACAAACAAACAAAAGTTCTTCAAACTGATGCTTAAAGTAATAAAAAATTCTATCCATTCCACTTCTATTTGGTTAAAAGCAGAACCTTACCAAATCAGCTAGCATTTTATACAGAAATGTGCTATGTCTGACCCAGCTCCATCCAAACTGACCATTCCTGTTAGAGTTGCAGTGTACCCTCTATTCACAGTCTAGAAGAGGTCTTTTTACTTAAGGTATTTTAAAAATTTTAGACCACAATTTCTCCATCAAGAAGCCTAAATAAGCACATACCCCTACCTTCACAAAAAAAAAAAAAAAAGAAAGAAAGAAAGAAAGAAAGAAAGAAAGAAAGAAAAGTTAAAACAATGGAGTAGCTGTGAAATTGTTACTCTTTCTTGGCCATTTTAAGTCAAGTGTAATTTAAGTCTCCCAAATTCACAGCACAATGGACATCTGAGTTGCAGGCCAGCCTGGTCTACAGAGCAAGTTCCAGGACAACCAAGGATACATAGAGAAACACTGTGGAGGGTGGGGCAACACCTCACGAGCTCACTGATTATGTGTCTTAGTTACGGTTACTATTGCTGTGATGAAACACCATGACCAAACGCAACTTGGAAAGGAAAGGGTTCATTTCACTCACAGTTCCACACAGCAGTTTATCATCAAAGCAGGGAGGGTAAGCAGAAGGCAAGCAGAGCAGAAACATGTAGGCAGGAGCTGATGCAGAGGCCACAGAAGGACACTGCTTACTGGTTTGCTCATCATGGCTTGTCCAGCCTGCTTTCTTATAGATTGCAGATCACCAGCCCAAGGGTGGCACCACCTATAATGGCCTGGGTCCTCTTCCATCAATCTAATAAAAAAAATGCTCTATAGCCAGATCTTATGGAGGCCTTTTCTCAGATGAGGTTCCCTCCTTTCATATAACTCTAGTTCTGTGTGACATTGACATTAACCATGTTTTAGATTTAAGTATTTATAAAGAAAACTCAGGATTCCATTTCATTGCATTAGAACTGGACAAAGTCAACTACACTGTACTTTGCCCTAAGCAGAACGTAAGTGAAAAAAACAAAAAAGCTATTTTGCAGCAAGATGTGTCCTGATCCCTCTGCTAAGGCAAACCAAGCAAAGGGGTCTACTGGTTTCTCAGCTGGCCCAATTTATAATATTTATCTTGGTACTACCCAGGTTGCCATCGCAGGAGAATTGCTGGGATGACTGAAAAATCAATCTTTATGAAAACTTACCTAGAAAAGGGTAATGATAATTCTAGTGCCTTCTAAGGGCCTCACGTAATACTGCCCGACCACTATTATCAATGAAAAAAAAATTTCCATCTTGCATAATAGCAGCATAATGACCATCTGGATGAAATCAAGAATCCAACCAGAAGCTGAAGAGTAAAAGGTCTCTACTCTTGAAAGGATTTTATTACCTTCCTTTCCTTAGGAAAACAATGATTACAAAAAGATCATGTAATATAATGTCGCCATTCAAAATTGATAAAACTCCCATCAACTCCACTGAGTTTAGCACCAGGATAGGAAGGAGAAAAAGACTTAAGACAAGTAGAGTTTGAAGGACTCTTCACTAGTCATTCAAGGCTGATTCTTGAACTATCTCTTACTCAAAGAAATCATAATGTGCCCAAACATAAAAATGCACTAGAATGAATACTTCACTCTTTGGAGCGGTTTCTTCACCCTAATACTACTGAAATTTTTGTGTGGATACTCTTTGTCATAGGGACTGTCATTTGCACTACACGGTACTCAGCAGTATCCAGCCTCCACCAACTAGAAGCCAGTGCTAACACTAAATTGTGGCAACCTCAAGTATCATTGGGTACCATCAAATGTCTCCTGGAGAATGGCCTTGGTTTGAGACTCCTGTTCTAGAACTGGAGCTCCTTAAGTTTTCTCTCCAGATCAGCAAACCTTGGGGGTTGGGGCATGAAATTAACATCCAAGTGCCAAGAACCCCATCCCATCATCACTCCAGATAGACTCAAAAGTTCTGCAGTCATCTAAAAATTCTCATGTGTTTAGAAGAAAAAGGAGGGAATAAAAATATCCAGACCCTGTGATCATCAGGCAAACAACCAGCTACAGAATCAAGGAAGGAAGGAAGGAAGGAAGGAAGGAAGGAAGGAAGGAAGGAAGGAAGGGAGGGAGGGGAGGGAGGCAGGCAGGGGGAGGAGGGAGGCAGGGGGAGGAGGGAGGGAGGGAGGGAAAAAAGGTAGACCCACTAATTTAGCACACTTGCTTGCAAAATAGAGATAGACAGATATAGAGAGAGAGAGAGACAGACAGACAGACAGACAGACAGACAGACAGACAGACAGACAAAGACCTCATCAAATTCACTACCACTTGTAATAATTCAAGCTAGGTGTATTTAGAACACAACAGCAGTCTACCAGGTACAAAAAAACAAAAACACAAGCAAACAAACCAAAAAAGAAACCTTACATAAAAAGGTTCACTGAAGATGCAGGCATTGCCGGTGGTTCAGAGTTGAGCTCTGAAGCCAGATTTCTAGGACCTAAATACTAATCCTGAAACCTACTAACTGTACATCCCTTATTATCTTGGTTTCAAGTGCAAGAAGGATATCAAGAAGGGGAGAACTAAACTAAGACATCAGAATAAACTGTTGCATCCTAGTACCCATGAGGGTACTCAGTCAACCTGGATTTATGATCAGTGATGAGCAATCAAAATCTCTCAATCACTCTAACTGTTGTCTTAGAAAAAGGACTGTTATGATGTGGTCATAACTGTTCAATAAAGTTTAATAAAGTTTAAACATAATAGTCCATAGCATAATAGATGGTTCTAGATCATGAATTATTAGCAACAAATAATTATTAGAACTGTATATAATATCCTAACATTGTTCAGACAAAATTTCTACCAAAAGCACAAGCAAACAAAAACAATTGTATTTCCTTTTACTTAACATTATCTTAAACCTTAACTTTCTGAAATGGCATCATATAATACAGAGTTAAAAGATAACTCAAGAGCTAGAGGGACACCTCAGTAATTAAGAGCACTGGATGCTCTTCCAGAGGACCCAGATGTAGTTGGAGGTTTCTCGTCCCGCCTGTCAGTTCCCAAATAACAACTCTAAGGCTTAATATTAATGGTAATTGTTTGACAGTCAGGCATATTACTGACTAGCTCTAACAATTAAATTTCTATTTCTATTATAGTATATTTTACCATGAGGTTCTTGGCTCTTTACCAAACATCTTGCTTCCCCAGTGGCTACATGGCATCTCCCCAACCTGCCTTCTTTCTTTCTATAACTATATGAATTTCCTGCATAGCTATAATCTGCATGGCCACTGGCCAAATCAGCTTTATTTACCAACTAATAAAACACATATTCACAACATATGGAGGGACATCCTATATCACCCAGATCCAATTCCTAGAACCCACGTGGTGGCTCAAAAACATCCAGAATTCCAGTTCTAAGGGATATGACATCCTCATCACCTCTGTGGGTACTTTATGCACATGGTGTACAGACAAACACGCAGGCAAAACACTCACACATGAAATAAATTTTAAAACAAAAAAATTAATGATAGAAGATAGTCAACCAATTCTACCCTCTTTCATTTTGTTTGTGGTAATAAGAACTGGATCTTAAGTCTTGCACATTAGGTCAACAAGTACTCTCAGCTAGCTCCCTATGTCCAACCCTACTTTTTTAACTACCAGTCATCAGGCTCAGAGACTTCTGACGGCAGTAGGAAATCATACTCTTACCTCTCATTGCCTATCTGAAGCCTTTTCGCTCATCATAAGGATTAAATTTTCTCTAAGAGCTCAGAAACAAAGAAAACATGGGTAGCTGATACTTACTTTGAGGGGTGCTGTAGAATATACAGGAAAAAGTAAAAAAGTTAAGCCATTCTCTTAGCTATTCCATCATAAAGTCATTTGTTTCCTTTTCTGGGTTCCAGGTACTATTTTAAGTGCCAGAGGCATAGCAATAAATAAAATACATTCTTCCTTTTTCAGACTTTATTTTATTAATGAAAGAAGTTGATTTCTACTAAGTTCATGAATCCTAAAGCCAATATTAAACATTTCTCTATTTGTTTAAAATGATAAACTCATTCTTAACAAAGTTGAATAGTCCAAACCTTCCCTGAGTAAAGATTCCTAACAGAACAAGGCACAAAAGCTCCAAGTATCTGAGCTGTCCAGCTCACCATCAGCCACATCCTTCCTCCAAGTGCCATGAGATAAACCTCAGCTAGAGACATCTACACTGACTTCAGAAGTAATCGCAAGGGCTAGTTATACAACCAGTAATAAACTCCTATATATTTTCTCTACGCACATTTATCCTAGAAGAAATTATTACAAATCACATTGTAATTCATACAATTTTGAAATCTAAACAGTAACACCAAAGAAAAAAATACAAAACCTAGCCACTTTAAATTAGCTCTTGTACATTTTAGATACATATTTACCAATAGCTGCTCTAAGTCTGCATGAACATTATTTTACCCTGAAAACTGATCCTAAGAGAATTAAAACACTCTGAACTATCTACTTATTAACTATGATACTTTGTTACCTAACATTTGTGTTTTAGTTTACTCATGGACAAGATGGTGATAATTTTGTCACTGATGGAGCTTAAAGGAGAGACGGAAAAAGCATCTTGCAAAATATGAAGTACTATGTAAACATACATTTCTTGAACTAACAGACAATTATGAATTTAAAAATCTAAAAGAAAAATTTACGAGAAACTTTCTGAGCTGAGGGTAGCTGTCGCAGAGTACTTGCCTACGATATGCAAGGTCTCAGCTATGTCTCCAGAACCAAAATACAATGGCTGGCGGACCCTACTGCAGTTATTTAAACTCTCTATACATCTCTCTGACTTGTCACATGTTGTAAAGTTGGAATTAGTAGTACTAATGCTATAATTGCATAAGCTTGCCAGGAAAAGAGCTAAAGATCACCTGCATAATAAACTATGGAAACTTGCTTACTATTAGAATTATTAATCTTTCAACAACACTATGCCATCTCACTACAACTATCATCATCTCCAAAGTTCCCCATCCCTCTAAAAGAACTAGAGGACTTGAAACATCTCAGTACAAACACACTACAAACACACCACAGTACATTTAAGATCAATACACATTCAAGCCACATGTACACAGAGTTGTTACTAGAACTCTTCAAATACATACTGATTAGTAAGAATGATGTTCAAAGTGAACTTTAAACTCAGTTAGAAATGATTCCTGTTTTCAACTTTAAAACAATGAACACACCAAAATACACATATTCTACTGTATATACAACTGTTCTTATTCCTGCACCCCAAGTTCAGCTATTTTCACTTCCTCTTTGTTCATGTCATTTTCCTGCAAACTTCACTAGTAAGTTCAGCACTTGTTGTCTATCCTGCAACCCAAATATACCCTGAAAAATTACTAATCACACAGAGGCTTATCTACTATCCAAATCCAAATGTTCCGTCTTTGGCCAACTACGCCATGAGCACCAGCACATTCTCAGTATCGGGTGTGCCGCAGAATGCAATACTAAAAGTGGAGCTTACATGGTAGCTGGGAAGGGGAAACAGGCAATAAACAAGTGTGTGCCTAGAACAGCCTGTTTGTGTGGCATGGTTCTGGAATGAGGGAGCAGCCAGTTTGATTAAACACTTTGCTAAAAGTGGATCTTAGCTTTAGATTTCAATTTGCTGATCCCAGACTCCTGGGCAGGGCACTGACACCGAAGGGTGGAGGGAAGGGGGGGAACAGTTGAACTTCAGGCACAAGTGCACAGATCAGATCTCTCACTAAAGACGACAGTGAAAGACTCATGGGCTGCCACCTGCAGTATCTTACTTCTCTTGTTGCAGAAAGCCAAGAACACCACAGAAACAAGCATATTACTTATTTGAAAATAGTCTGGCCAATAATGAGAACTTTGGAAGGGAAGTAAAGAAAGTTTCTATTTCCCCTTCAGCCACCAGCTCTCCTATATGACCTCAGGCCTATTCAACTGACCTTTCTGAACTCTGGTATCCCCACCCATGCGCTGATCCTTCCTGACTGTCACACTAGGCTAGTCTCTTAAGCCCTTAAGCTTTAGTGTCATCTGTTAAAGGAGGCCAGAGCAATGACACTGCTTGGCAAACTATAGGGCACATTACTAACAGAAGCTACTTAAATAAACAGAGATCCAAGCTTGCTACCTGCTTTATGGGAACATCAGGAAGACTGAGGTGAACATGAAAAATGCCTTAAGCTCTCTGCAAAGAAAGGTGTCTCACAGTATTAGTGTTTTTAATTTCCAACAGCACTGTTCTTTCCAGTTGTATTTCCAGGCCTTTCTAAGATCTGCAACTAAAAGAACCTACAGACCTTAAGAAGCAGAATATGGAGTTGAAAAATAAGAATAAAACCAGGTGTGGAGGCTCACACCTATAATAACCTCAGCATTCAGAAGCCTGAGACTGGGGGATTAAGAATTCAAGTATGGTCTAGGCTACACAGTGAGACACTGTCTGAAAAGAAACAAGCAGCAGAGTCAAAGAATCATTGCCAGTTTCCCTCCCATCATCCAACTTGCCTAGGTGACCCCAGTTAAGAGGGAGGGTCCTACAGAGTTCTGAATGCCTTGCAGCCAGCCAAAGCTTCTGGTGGGATAGTTGTACACTGTGTGAAAAAGTATCACTGTGATTGGTAATAAAAAACTAAATAGCCAATAGCTAGGCAGGAGTTATAGATGGGACTTCAGAGCAGAGACAACTCTGGGAGTAAGCAGGATGTGCAGGAGGAGAGGTAACAGCCATGTGCCATGTGGCAGAATGTAAATTAACATAAAGGGGTTAATTTAAGTCATACGAATTAGATAAGAACAAACCTCAGCCATGGTCCGAGCTTTCATTAAAAAAGCCTCCATGTCATTATTTGGGAGGAGTCAGGACAGACAAGATAACCCATCTCCTAGAGGACAGAGTACCTAAATAAAGGGTATTCTAGAGTTTTCCCACTCTGCTTCTTTGACAAACGAGCTAAGAAAATCTATACTGTGCCCATCTGTCCCCCTGGATGAAGTACAGTTTACACACTGCAGCTCTCTGGAGGTGAGTATTGGCTCTATGATATAGAAATAGCAAGAGCCTGGCATCAGTGCTGCTGGTCAATTCCAATGAAAACAGAGGGGGTATATAGATTTGTGGTGATGAAGGCCAGCTAAATCCCTCTTTACAGACAGAAAGCAACTCCCACTGACAGCTGTTACTAAGTCAAAGTCAAAACAGCTCTATCTTTCATTTGGCTAAAACTTCTAAGGCCTTCCCCCTTAGTCTAATAATTTCATAAACTGTCTTCAGTGTGCAGACTTTGAACAAGTCCTAAGCCTTAGAAGCCGTCATCATCAGTGTAAATCAGTGTCCATGCCTAAAAGTGCTGTCTCCTGCTTCTTTCCAACAGCCCTGTTCACAAAACTGAAAACTTGGCCTGTGTAAGACCACTACCAGGTCTCTGTTACCAAAATGGGGTAGTTTCTTTACTCTCTATTTAAAAAAAAAAAAAAAAATTCAATTGTGTATGTGTGTGCACAGAAAATATAAGTGCAGATAACCAAAGGCTAGAAGATGGGGTCATATCCGCTGGGGCTGGAGTTACAGGTAGTTGTGAGCTGCTTAATGTGGGTGCTGGGCAAAGAACAAGTATGCACTCTTAACCACTGTGCCATATCTCCAGACCCCGCTCTCTCTCTCTGTCTCTCTCTCTTTTTTTTGTTTTTGTTTTTTTGGTTTTTAGAGACAGGGTTTCTCTGTATAGCTTTGGAGCCTATCCTGGCACTCACTCTGGAGACCAGGCTGGCCTCGAACTCACAGAGATCCGCCTCCCTCTGCCTCCTGAGTGCTGGGACTAAAGGTGTGCGCCACCAACGCCCAGCTCTGGCCCCCTTTTAATTATTACTATTTTTTGAGTCAATGTCCCACTATCTGGCAAGTCTGGCCTGAAATTCACTACGTAGAAAGACTGACCTAAAACTGATGAAAATTTGTGTGCCTCTGCCTCTAGAATTTTTTAAAAGACGGTATGAAGAATGGTAAAGGAAAGTACCTTTTGGAAATCACATCTCTTTTTCCCTCTCTAGCCAGGAAAAGCATTATTATACCAAAGTCAGAACCCAGGCTATCAAATATAAAAGGCAATAAAAGTTTCCCATTAAAAGCAAATACAAAAGAACAAATGTTTAACATATAATTACCAACTACCTTTAGCTGTTCTGTAGGACAAAGAAAAAAGTAAACTTCTAGGAAAAGTAAATGAAAAATGTAGCAAGGAGCCTTCACTGAGACTGAAGAAGCACCTAAGATGGAGTTCATTCTTGTCTAGCTCATTATTCCAACACAGCTCAGAGCTACACTGCCTAAATGCAAACAAATTTGCCAATCAAAATGATAAGTAAAATAAACAACTGGAAGCAGAGATTGAGGGGCAGTAAGAAATATGCCTTTGAATGTTACAAAGAAATTCAACAGGAAAAGCAAAACATCTGCCTTCATTTAAAAGTTTGAGTTGTGTGTGATTTCCTGCATCTAAGAACCTCTTTCTGAACAACAAAGAGGCCACAAAACATCACATTTTCCTCTCCCAGCTTCCCCCTTCAAAAACCCCAAGGTGATGATTAACAAACAGTCCCCTTGTCTTCAGACAGTCTAAGAAGCCACAGGAAAAGATAAATTAAACAGAAGAACCCTTCGTAAATAAACAAGAAACAGGCTGCCTGGGGAGAAGACAAAACTTCCTTACAAGAAACAGCAAGTAGCTCTCCTTGCTGACAAGTGGGAGACCAGGGGAAAGCTACCCAGGACCTCTCACCAACTGAGGCAGCCTGCTGGACAGAGTACCTCATCCTGAATAGTTTCAGCCTTGGACCATGGAGCTGCAGAGACTCTTCAAGGGGTTCTGGGTGGAAATAAAAAGTTCAGGGGCTCAAGAGCAAAATCAAAGACTATTCTAGCAGCCAGGAGAGTCTCCATTCCAGCAATGAGCTTGGGCCTGAATCTCTAACTAGTGGCCAATTCATTTCCTATCGGGGCAGCCTCTCAGGCAATCATTCCAACCAGCACCGATTACTGTATCACCATGTGCAGATCTGACCCTGCTTAATCACCCTTTGATTGGACACAACCCTTTACTTAGGGTCTTTATGAGAATTAAAGAATTTTGGCAGTATGCCCAGATCTTTAGTAAGCAAATGCCAGATATATAATAAATGTTCACTTCCACTGGAAGGAAACTCTTAATTCCACCCCCACAATCACTACTTAAGGTGAGGGAAAAAAAAACAACAATAAAAAAAAAAAACTACAGATTATTTTCCTAATGGTGCCTCAAAACCAAAAAAAAAAAAAAAATTACATAAAAGATGAAAAAATGGAGGAATCCACAGAATTCAGAAAATAGCCCCCTTAACACATATATACACCCTCATGGGGTAAATTTCAAGTTCTAGATCCTTTTGCTGAGCAAAAGTAGTTTACGGGGTCTTGCCTATGAAGCTGCCACCTGGTATTAATGGCCACAATGCTATATCCTCTGGCAATTTTGGGAAGAAAATAATTTTAAATTTTACATACATTTAGATTTACCACACAGGAGTAAAGTTGGTCCTTACTCCAAAACATCCAAATCAAAGAAGTAAGTGAAAGAGAAAACACAACCAAAAACCTCTAGACCATTAATATTAATGACAAAACACTATCAGTGATCAGAAATCTTAAAACAAGAACAAACATGAGCTCCTATTCTCTTCCTTTCTCCTGAAGTTTACGCCAGAGCATCAAAATTTTACTTGCATACCTCTTTAAAATCTCCCAGCCCAGTAATATCCACCCTTATTCAGACATTCTAGATTATTCCATAATGGGTGTAAAACAGAAGTTCTGTAAGCAAAATTTTCGTAGGTTTATTATTTATTTTCAAATAAAATACATAACTTTTGTTAATGCTTCCTTTTTACACATACTTAAGAATTTAGCCATACTCATTTCAGAAAAGACACAACTTAAAAATTTTACTTTTATCTACATGCTCACCAAGTCAAAACATATATAAGATATATAAGAAATCGGTAATTCCCCCCCACACAAAGTTATCTTGAGAAATCTGCTCTGAACAGAACTTTAAATAAATTGACTTCTACTGCTAGCACTGTCCCCAAATAAATTGACTGCATCCTAGAATCAAGTGCACTCAAAGCTGGAATGTCAAGCCAGTCACATATTACTTCAACTTCACTAAATCTCTCCTTATTCTCCAAATCCTAGGCTGCTTTCTAAAATAGTTCACTAAAAAGCACCAACCTAATTAACAACTGCTTCCTCTGCAACAGTGGCCTTGATTTCACTTATTTACACATTAACTGCAGCCTCCTTTTGGCCAAGCCAGTCTATTCTCTGTACCATGCCGAGCCTTTTATCTGCCCTGGACAGCATTTTCTCCAGCAGATGAAGTAGATGCCGATTGATTTGCTGTCGAGCATGGTAAATTAATAGCAACAAATTGCTGAGGGCCCGTCTCGCTGCTCCACCATGCTTCGGCAGTTTTGCTTTATTTGCTCCATGATGGGCAGCAGTCGGCCTCTTCAAGTCAATTTCTTCTTAACAACCTGCAATACTTTTCAATGGTGAAAATAGAGCTGTTCCTTGTAAGTCAGAAATCAATATCCTATTGCCCTTAGAAAATGCTAAACAAGCAGTATTGGCAATCCACTTGGTACTAGAGGGTATCAGATATAATGCAAATCCATACTGCTTCCCTCCTTGTAGTTATTACAGTTTGCTAAAAGGTTCCTAATGTCATTTATCATCATTTACCATTGACCAAAGAGGCTATGATTATGATATCCTATCAGTTGGCAAGGCCTTTCATTTCTATTCAATTAATATTTTAGCAGCACTCAAATGGTTGTGGCCCAAGTCCTGTAATGAAATTTGCATGGCTTGGAAAGAAGTAAGACTTTTGTTGCTTTAAGGGAGGAAAAAATTACACACAAGAATATGCACACATGACAAACACTTTTCATAAATTGTATAAGTTTCACTGTTAGATTTTAGGCATCAGATTCCAAAGGTTTTCTGATGATTTTCAAAATTCAAGTACTAAGCAAATAAATTTTAAAAGAGATCTTCAAATTATAAAACACTGAGGAAATTTTGATTCTTATTCCCCCACCCATTTCACATCACAGCACATTCACCTATTTCATTTCTACAGGTTGAATTTACACATCGATGGCTCCTAATCTACATCCAACATCCACATTTCAGAGTGGCAACAGACAGAGGCTGATTCCATTAGAAAGGAACTCTTCAGTTATAGCGTTGCAGGCAAATGATTCAAACAAGCAGCATCTAATGGTGGTATCAAATGCACAAACCACCCCATCTGTTCAGGGTTACTGATCCCAACCAAAGCCATACTATATAAAGAAGTAGCAGAAGAAAGCAACAAGAACCCTGATCCAACTATCCTATCTAAAGCAAAAAATAAACCCCTAAGACAGGGAAATTCTCAAAGAATCAACCTTCTTTCGTGTTGAAAAAAACCCATTTTGAAGAAATCACAATGAATTCCATGCCATTTCTAACCAGGTGCTAATCATCAACCCCATTTTCACACTAAAACTGAAGACAATGCTAAATGGCCTACAAGACTACACTTGAACTTTTCTGGATGTTTTTCCCAGCTTCATCTGTTCAACTGTATCAATTCTACTTAAGATTACCAAAAATTACACTCATATTTTATGCTCCAATTCCATGTCATGTCACTGAGTTCCCTTAAAAAAAAAAAAAATTCCACTAATTTTACCAGACTAATGCTATTTACTCAGTTACCAAAATTTAAATTAATTATGTTCTCAAACATAATTGTTAAAAATTGGCAACATTATGCAGGCTTAATTAAGATTAAATCCAATTTACTAAATGTACTTTAATTGGTACTAATTACATTAGCTTTCATTTCAGAATGACAAATTCCCCATAGGTTTCATTTTATGGTTCTCCATCAGAATCAACCCAGGGCAACTGCTGATGAGCATCACCAAACGGGGGGTGGGGGGTGGGGGTGTCTCCCTTTTTACCATTGCTTCACATGAGCATCCTTTTATCCATTTGCTAAGTCACAGATTCGTGGGTCCTTCAAAACCTTCATTTTCTGTCCTAGTGAAAAACTTCCTTAAAAATACTCTGTGCCTAGCTGTAGCCAAGATGAATAGGAACACAGGAATATTAACAACAACAAAAAAAATATTCACAAACGTTTCAAATATCGGGGCCACCAATTACTAGGGTACTTCTGAGGCCTCCTGGGACTCCTACTCTTGAACCCTTGAGACACAAATCTAATAAGTGAATAAGCCTAAACCGATCTTGAGAAATAGGCCCAATTATGCCTCAGGGCAACTTCCTTGCATTATTGCTGCTTTCCATTACAAGGGTATCCAGCGGGTGCATCTGGAAGAGAGGCTAAGAGAAACTAAGGCTGTCTGCCTAGGAAAACAAATAAAGACAGATATGCCTCTGTGCTTAAGGGGGAAAAAGAAAGAAAATATAATAAGTAGGTGGTTTGCAGGGCTGTCTGTATTTCATAATGTGATAAACTGCCCTGGGGATTCTTGATATGATTGAATTCAAAAGCAAGAAGGGGAAAAAGGCAAAGTGTACTCTTCTCAATTTTAAATGGATGGCATTTGTGGCCAGCTGGACAGGAAGATGACAAAATTTATAGTCATATAAAATGTATAAAATTAAGGGATCTCACATATACTACCAACACCAAAATAAGAAACACATACAGCTATATGACATAGGTATAGATAGCACACGATATCCAGAAACTAAGTGGTCAGGGTAAGGCAAAGTACAAAAAAGGGAGAAATAAAGGGGCATTAATCTAGTCCATTCTTTTAAAGAAAAACTAATTTTGGGAGAGTACATAAAAAACAAAAAATAAAAAGAAGAAGTATGTACAAGATCCAAACTATGCAAGCAGGTAATTGTATTCCTGTGAGGTGGGGCTAAAGGGAATCTACCCATAAACTGGATATATTTTGCTTAGGCAGTATTTGTATTACTAACCTAAACAGAAATGGCAAAGATCCTAAAATAAAAATTTAAATATGTGACATTCAAACTACAACACGTACATATTAGTACACAGCACATATAATATGCTAACATTAGCATAACCAAATAGCATACAGAGTAAGACAGAACTTGAAATAAAGTCTTCAATGTAAATAATGTTGCAATTTTTTGCAGCTTTATTTTTTCCAAATACTGTCAAATTGCCCTTACTGTGTAAGAGTTGTCTTTTAAGGAACTACTAATATAGGTACATTCTGGCCATGTGGTAAACAATTGTCAAAAAGAATTCCTACAGCTGATGACAGATGGTCATCTCACTCTTTTTAATCTCAGAAGGAACGTACAACGAGTACAACACCCTGATCACAAATAAATAAGACATGAAAAGCAAAATGTTGTCTATCACCTCTTTCTCTGCAGGCAAATATACATTTATCTATTCTGAAATGGTTGATGAATCCTGAGGTTCTGCATGAGGAGATGACTTCAGAGAAATGCTTCCTGGAGGAATTACCATTGCCAAGCAGTATTTTACATATACCTACACACAAATCATTTCATTTGTTCTCTTACAAAAAAAAAAAAAAAACACAATAAAACAAAAGCCTGTAGTAACTGTAGTAGTCATATATACCTATCAGTGCTTTCTTCCCCTGCAACCCCAAAATAATTACTAGATTTCAAGACCCAGGGTTAAACATTAATCACATCCGCCTATCAGGTTCATTTACACTGTACAAATTTTGGAAGTCGAAGCTAGAGTTCTTTGTAAGATCCAACTAAGTAGCCTCTGGGGACTAGTACAAGGATTTTACATCAATTTCTTTTATAGCTCTGTAGATTTCATTTTGATCCTCCCAGCTCACTCATTCTCTATTCTTTCAGAGTGAACCAATGAAGGCTTCACACAATTTACAATTTTATTAATATTTTCCAAGGAAAGTTCTTTTGTAAGAGAGATTTTTGCATATGGCTTTTGAAAGTATAGCAAAGTTTAGTATGTACTCTGATTTAAGAGTAACATTTTAAATTATTAAAAGTTAGGATACTATGGAACATGAGGAACCACATGTGAAAAACTGACCTCATTCATCCCCAGTCTTTTAAAAATATAGGTAAAGATGAATTCTACCTATAGAATTGTCTATTTTGTAAAACAGAAAACTCACAAAATAGACAATTTTCTTTTCAGAGTACATGAGTATTACTGATTCTTAAAGTGATTATAAAGAAATAACTTACCTGCTTGTGCATTTCTATGTTCAACCCATAGGACATTTCATAATACTGTCAAAGAAGGAAAATCAATTAAATCAGTACCTTTCAAATAATCTCTTTAGTTTGTTCAAAATGACCAAGTACATCGAAAACAATCAACACAAAGGCCTTATGTTAACCAAAATATCCACAGTATCTGGGTCAATAAATAAAAAGGATGCCCAAGTACTATCTTTAAGACACACCCCAAGAGAAAAACTCAGAAACCCAAGAAAATTAATGTTAAAACTCAGCATTGTTAACATTTTCTATTGTCTTTCCAACATTATAAGCAAATGAATTGAAAAATTCTGATGAAAACTTGGGTTTCGTATGACTCAATTCCCAAGCACAGCAAAAACATCTCACACAAATGCTGATTGATGTTTTGAAAGAACTGTTGAAAAAGGTGATGTTACCTCAGAGTTCAGGGTTTAGTTTAGTGTACTACTCACACATACAAAGCAGAAGAGCTTAGTAGAAAATTAATGACTAACTCTGCAAGTTCTTTCAACACAAAATATACTTTTGAATCATAAAAATGCTTCATAATATTTCTGTAAACATAGATTTGATTTGTCTGAATGGGAGTATAACTACAGCACAGAAAATCTGGCAGCTCAAATCAGCACTCCTAAGAACCAAAATAACACTATTGAAATTGAAAGCATACACACAAAAATATAAACAGAGTAGCATGATGAATGGGAAAATTTCTGAAAAGGGGTCTGGTGTCTTTTCCTATCCAAATCATTAATTGAAAGGCATACAACACATTTAATTTTAAGAGTATAGAGAAGAGCTGTCTGGCTACAATTGAAGCAAGAGCAATAAAACAACAAAGAAAACCACTAACAAAAACATTTTGCTTGTGACTAAACAAGAAATGAGTGTTTCCCCCATTTTTTCAATCTGTAAAAACAAAGCAAAGAAAATTATACCCCATGCAACTGAACTTTTTGAAAATTTAAAATCAAAGCTGGTTGTCAAAGCCAAGTTATAACAACCTAGAATTACAGGTTGCTAATGGACACATACCCACAACCTCAACACCCCTGGCAGGGCCACTGTGATGTATGCTGCAGCCTCCAGCAATTTAAAACACATTCTTGCTTTCAGTATCCCAGGCTAATGAGCACTTTGAATCTGTGACACAGTTTTCTTACCATGACATAATGCCGTTGCATCTCCGTCTTCTCACTGGCGAGTTTCTCACATTCCAGCTTCAGACTATTCAAGACATAAAATCATCTAAGTACAGAGTAGAACTTAACTTACATCCTTCAACTCCAAATCCACATCCCTTCCTCTAAATCATCACTTCCTATTGTCAAACCAATGATATGAAACAGCACTTTACTAATGAAAGGCAAGAGAGAAAGGAGCGACAAGAACCAGCCTAGTCCTGCCTTTTCAATAAGGATAAACTGTGGGGGTTGGGAAAAAGAGGGCTTTATGTTTGAAAGAAATAAACCCTTTAGCCAGTTTAATTCTGCAACTTCATCCAGAATTGAATATTCTTCACTAAATTCACTTACTAAAACACGAAAATAAACATCGATAATAATTATATATAAAAGCAAAACTAAGTCCACAAAAATGCCACAGGGATGGTTTTACCTTTATTTTGATTTATTAATCAAAATCAAAAACAGTTTTATGAATGTCCTTTATTCCCCCTCCATGAATACCATGGGGGTGGGGGGGGGTGTTGATCTGGACCAGCAGCTTGTTTGGGTTCTTGCATATATGCAATAAGAATTCTGCATCATTAAAGATCCAATGAAACAAACATGTTCCAAAAGCACTCCAAGTCTAAGAACCTCGAAGACGAAAGCATTGGTTTTTTGTTTTGTTTTGCTTTTTTTGATAAAAGTAATGAAATGGTTCACTGCTTACTTCCCCGGGCTCTCAAGCTGTGCCAAGGAATGGCAGAAGGAAGGGATCAAGCACTGGGTAATAAAGAACCAAGAAGTCAAAAGGCCCCAGAATCTTCCCAACCTTCCATTCTTCTGACCCAATAAATCAATATCGAAAGTTTGGCCTCAGCGTTTTCCAAGTCTCCTCTGTTTCGATTGTTCTGCTTCCTTTTCTGTTTACAGGAGATGAAAATGCTTAATTTCTTTACACCTGCCTGAAGGGAAAAGAGGCCCTGACTTGCCTTTTTTGCCCACAGGAAAAAATGATAATACCTTTGTGGTGGTGTGGGGTGGGAGGGAGGCGAAGGGGGTGGTGTTTGTGTGTTGGGGGGGTAGACAAGAGCTAAGCAAACAGGAGGATCAGCTAAAGTCAATATCGTTACCTGTGGTATTGAGCCTGTAAAAACTGAAACTCTTCCTTAATCCGATCACAGGATTCGGAAATTGTAAATTTGAAGGGTTGAGCAGGCTGATGCGGTGCCTAAAGAACAACAATAAAATATTTAATTAGCCCACATCGCAGGTGGGGGAGGACAGCCCGCGGTGGTGATGTGGGGGGGGGGTCGTCGCGCCGCTCCCGCCTCTCGCTCCCCCGCAGGGGTCCGAGTGCTTCCGGGCGGCCTCCCTCAGCTCCCTAGACCCGCTCCTCAGCCTGCTCCTCGTCCGCCTCCCCCACCCCCAAGCTCCGAACCCCCGGCCCCGCGCACCCATCCCTCCCTACCCGGAATCGAAAGTGGCCCGTCGGGGGCAGCCGCGCCATGGCGTCGGGCCGCCGTCTGCTAGCTAAGCGAGTCCGGCCTGCGGCCGCCCGCGCCCTCCGCCCCGCAGACTCGCGCCGCCCGGCTCGCCCCCTCGGGAGAGCGGCGCGGGCGGAGAGCGGCGGCGCGCGGCTTCCCGGGGCTTCCGAGACAAACAATAAGAAAATGGCTACAAGTCGGTCGCTTCCCGCACCCTCGGAGCGGCCGGCCGCGGACAGGGCGGCGGGCGCGGCGCGGCGCGACTCACCGGGTGGCGCGTCTGCGGGTACATCTTGCTCAGGTCGCGAATCATCCACGCCGCTTTAGTTGGCTGCGCCGGGCAGAGGCGCGCGGCTCATCCGCTTCGAGGGCCCCGCGGCGGCGTCCCGGGCCTGCGGGTCTCGCGTGACGCGGGCGGCAGGCAGG